>NW_009618300.1:0-43762 GCF_000690535.1 Cariama cristata | reverse complement strand
CCAGACTGCCATGACTTTTCAAAGATCACAGAGAGCGGCTTGGTAACTACATCAGCCAGTTCTCTCAGGACGCTGGGATGCATCTCATCAATTCCCATAGACTTGTGTAATTAGGTCTTCCTTTCATTCCTGAACTCTTTGCGCTACCTTGTAACACAGGAGGTCAGTTGTCATACATGCGTCCAAGATTAGGACTTACAGGTAACATGGGACAGTCAAGAAAGGACACCAGCCCTTCAGTTCGTCCAACAAAATGAGTGTCCCAGCAAATAATGTTCATGGCAGCATTGTCCAGAGCCCTAGACCTAGTTAGCAGGATGCTAACCCTACACCAAACTTTCGTTAGGGACTTGTTATAACCTGTAGCTTCACAACCACAACCTTAAGTATTTCTTAGTTTGTGTATCTGATATGGGTCAAAAAAATAAATAAGGCTATTTACTGAAAAAGTGTCTATCTCTCTCAAATATAGATTCCTCTATGATTATTTTTCTCTATAATTATGTCTTTATAACAAAGCTTGAATATCAGTTCATTAAAAGGAATTCTACATGTAGCAACTTCATGAACTTTCTCGGCAATTGCAGCAAATACTGAGGGAAAATCTGTGCTGCTAATCAAAGGGTGTTCTGCATATTTCTTTACTGATAGTAGCTAATAACACACTGAATTTTGTGTGGCTGGCACAGATTTCTTTTTTTTTTTACCAGAATGTTTAAGCTATCGTTTTTTAAGTTCTGATACTAGGGCAAAAGGAAGGGAGGAGTTTTTGCTGGGAGGACCTTGAATTTAGAACATTATTTGTACTTTAATTTACCAAAGTGAAGATTCAGCGATGTTTCCGACATTGCAGAGATCAACATTTTCTGTGATAGCATCAGGTAAAGGTAAACTTGTTGCTGAAGTTTATTTTGAGTTGGAGATCCTTCAAAGGGATCCTTTTTAAATTTCTGAGTTTATTGTTTCAGAAGTGTCTGCAGAGAGCTTTTTAAAAACCTTCCTAGTAACTTGTGTGGTGTTTTACCAAAGTTTTAAAATGAGAAATGCTTGTGTGACCTCCATTTTTGACATTGGTGAAACAATTTAAGGGACAACTGGTTTCTAAAATCAGATGAACTTAACAAATGCTTATTTTTGAAACTGCACAAACCCTTATCAATTGAATTGTAGCCACATTAACAAATTAAAAATAGACCTTTAAAGGCAGTCTGTTATTAACGGCATTGACTGATATCAACTAATGATGTGTAATATGTTTAATACATAAAACAATTCCATGATGGCATCACATTTTTTCATGATATCAGCTGCTATTAGAAATATTAAACACCTTGACTATCAAATTATCCATAATACCTGCTTAATCCTTGCATGCAACAGCCCAAATGAGTTCTGTTCCATACCATCGGGTATTTCTGTGCTTCTGCCTCTGGCCCTCACCCAGCACTGATGGAGCAGTGCCTCCGCAGCCTTTCCCTTCCAGGAGTGTGAAGGAGAAGAGGCAGCACCTGGAGGCAGGTTGTACCTTCTCCACCTCCTCCCTCTCCTCCCACAGCCTCCTTAGCTTGCCTTCACTTCGTGACAAAGCCCAAGACTGGTCCCAGCCTAGCAGTAAGGTCAGATAAAGTGCAGCAGAGGAGGCTTGTGACTGGAGAGAGACACACTCTCCCTTCATTCAGGCTCTCAAAACCCACTACCCGCTTGTACCAGAGAGGTAAACTTAATATAAAACTTTTTTTTTTTTCCTTTGGTATAAAATCAAATATTTTTGTCCTTCTCAATCAGAAATAATAAACATTTCAAGAAAGATATTTATTGTGCTGGATAACAAGCAAAGCTGTTGATATGTCTGGAGAGTGAAGAAGATTAAACAAAACCAAAACTGTTGGATACTGGAATTTTTATCCCCAGTTCCCTTCGCTACAAGCCAAACAGATCCGTTTGGCTCACATCAGATATTTTTTTGGTCAACATCACAGGAACACTCTTAATACTTTTAACTATAATTTGAGATATTTTTGTTTGAAATACGACACTGCTAAATTTTTTAATGAAGTGACATACTTTTAAAAAAAAAGCCCTATGAGTTTCAGATAAGCCATCTCTCTGAGGTTTTTGCTATGAATAGATTTACAAGCCATCAAGATATTTACCCTAACCAGGATAATCAATATAATTGGGCCTGACCCAAATATAATTTGAACCTGACCTGAAGTCATTTCAAATAGCGGAAAAGATTGACTTCAATTAGCCTTATATAATGTCCTAAAATATTTGTCAGATAAAATACAGATTCATTATACTTGCATAATCACCCTTTAGGTTAAAGGTTATAGTTCTCCTAGCTTTACAGCTAAATTGGGTTTATAATCTGGTGATCTCTTTCATTTTGTTTAATTTCCAATTAAAAATCCTTGTCATGGATATAATTTTAAACAAATTAGGAGAGAGATACTTTGTTTCTCCTTAATATTTCATGCATGCTTTAAGTGATTAATTAAAAATTGTCTTATATGAATAAACTATGAATCGATGTGACTATGTAAGAGAAGTGCCACACAGGCATTTCACGGTAATCCTTAATTCAGTAACAAGTTAGTATTCATAGTTGTGTCACACAAGCCATGAAGATGTTTAAAATCTACAGTTTCAGGAAGCTGATGAAGATGCGATCGCCCTTAGTTGATGCAAATCTCAGAGAGCGCACAAGTCTCAGTTAATAATTTTGCATAATATTCCACTTAAATCGAATGTATATTTGGTGCTGCAGTCCGTATTGGAAAGAATTTCTTTCAGTCATTTATGTGGTAAAGATTCAACAAAATGTGCAAAAGCAGCTCATTTTGAGAAATAGTCCTTATGTTCTCCACTGCGCACTGTTCACTCCCCACAGATTGATTCCCAGTACATTTTTGGAACGAACGGAGCCTGGGTGAGGGGTATGGGCATGGATTCGTGTGTGTAGGTAAACCTCATACATCTGTAGTAGTTGTCCATATGTCAATATGCCGGTACAGGGCAAGACAGAGGTAACTCATGCAAAAGGGAAATGTGGAGATATTGCTCTTCAGGGCACAAGAAAAAGGTGCAAAAATATAATTGCTGCATGCTACAGCTCACTTAAATAATCCAATTGTAAAATAAACCAATAATTTAATAAAAAAGACTTTTTTACGGAACATATTTTTGAAGTACTGAATATTTAGGTTTTACAATCTTAGATTATCTGGTTATCTCTGTTTTTCCATAGTGCAGCAGTAAAAAGTTCTCAGCAATGTATCATGACTTCATCTCCCCAAAAGCTGTGGTGTCCGCCTTCCTTTCCACGGCTACCATTGCCTCTTCAGCCATCCACGTAGCGCTTGAGTGACAGCGAACAAGTGCCAAATGAGAAATAATGTCTATGCTCACTGCTTAGTAAAATAAGTAAATAGAAAACTCATTTGCAATGTTTTACTTATCTCCGGTTGGTTCCTAAGCTTGAGTTTCAAATGTAAAAGCAATGTTGACTAATGATTGCTGAAGGGCACTTGGGCAGGGAAGATTCTTTTTCTGTTTCTAGCTCTAATGTAGAGGTATTCTTTAATGTCCAAAAGCACAGGAGATGGTATCGAGGAAACTATAGCAAATTCTATATGGGCAATCTTATTGTAAAGGTATCAATTTTTGATATGGTTTAAAATCATCAAGCAAAGAAAATCCTAATTTCGATCACCACATAACTCTCTTAACCTGAAGTGAGACTTCCCATACACGTATTTCCACTGAACTAGATAAAGTTCTGCTTTTTTTAGCTTCATGCTTGCATTTATAATTTCAGGTTAAAGTAAAATTTACCAAAATATCTCTGGGCTAAACTCTTGCCTGGTCTGAATCTGCTTTCAAAGGAACAGCGGCACCTGAGAACAGATGAGCGTTTGGTCTCTTTAAAATGAAGAGGTAGCAGATTTGATGCTGAAATTCTTCCCTAATTCAAACTCAGGAAAAACTAGTGTTTCTTCTTTTCCGACAGAGGGACTGAAGCCTGTAAAAGCCATTCTTCTCTGATTCCACTGGAATTTTTAATCTATCTCAAGTTGTACCCCAGCCCCTGCTACTTGCATATATTTCCCAGAGAGCTGGCTGTCAGTATTAGAAAAGATACACAGTAAACTGTTACTGACATATGCAACATTTACCAAAAAAATTATGCTATGCACTAACAGGAGTTTAAGAATGGACTTTATCTGAACAAAACGATATATTATCACCTCTGAGTACCATAGCATAGGTGTGAAACTTATTATTGTTAATGACAATTATAAAACCAAGCCTCTGGGCACCAGAATGAGAAATACACCATAAAATGCTTATCAGAATCCCTACGTAGCTGTTTGAGTTTCACAACATTTTTGAAAGGGTAAATACTTAATCTAGCATGTTATTTCCAGTTAAGTCTTGGAATATCTAACTGTTGCAGGTGCCTCATAGATAATTAAGTAGCTTAGTGCGATACAGTAAAAAATAATGAAATTTTTAAAACGGCAGTAGGAACAAATTTCCCACAACACCAAGAGTGTATTTTGCACTTACCCACAGGAGACATCTCGGGAACTCCAGCAGTGTAAGGACCATCCAGAAATTTGGGCTCATTGTCATTGATGTCCTGAATCTTAATGACGAACTCAGATTCTGGCTCCACGGGTTTATTAGTCAGCCTATCTAGGGCTTGTGCTCGGAGTGTGTAGTAGGCCTGCTCTTCTCGATCCAGCCTCTTTGTAGCATGAATATCCCCCGTGTTCTCATCAATAATGAAAATGGAACTTGCCCCTTCGCCTGACAAGATGTATTTGATGGAACCATCTCCTTTATCAACATCAGAGTGAAGCTGGTGAAAAATTGATGAGAGATGAGATTAACTTACAAGAGAGTCAGTGGCATGGAGGTATGTAAAAATAATTCTTATGTCGAGCAGTAGTAGAGGAAATTTTATTGTTCTTGGAAAGATAAGCTGAATGTTTATCGTGCACGGCATGTGAGGGACCATTAGAATCTGTCAGCTTGCTCTTTTGAGCAAGATAATTACATTCTTTCCTGCAAACAATCTCACTTTCAAATGCATTTGGTGTTGTCTTACAGTCTTCTCGTACCAGAGTTTTACACAGCCACACATATACACGCATGCACACCTATGATTATAACTGTGACTTTATTCCTGCCTGAATTTAACTACATGCTTGGTTTCAGCTTATTGTCCTACTGAAGTGTGAGAGTTCAAACAAATGTCGCTATAAATTTAATGTCAGTCTGTGTTTGCTCCTGTGCGTGTATGGGAAACGACTTACTGATTTTCTCAGTGTTTACTGCGTAGAGCAGTAAAATGTATCACATGAATTAGAATGGGTTATTGATAGATTGCTCGCTACTATTTGATGGGCCGGTAACTTCACTTCTGTATCTTGTTTTCCATTGCCTAACTTCAGAGAAATGCAGAGTCTGAAGAAGACCAAGAAGTGTCCTGGCACTGCCTGAACTGCACAGCATCCAAGGTCAGGGGTGGTTTCCCTGGGGTTACTTGTAGCAGGCACCGACCAAATGTACCTCAGTAGGTCAAAATGTATCTTCCATTAGAATTGCAAGACAGATTTGCAGAAAGAGACTTGCTTCCTCATCATGCAAGCTATTTTAAACTACAGAGCAAGATTCCACAGATTTTGTAGCTTTTTTTTATGGCTACAGACTCTCACCTTCCTCATACAGAGCAGGGACTCAAACCATTCTCACTTGCTTCCTCATCATGCAAGCTATTTTAAGCTACAGAGCAAGATTCCACAGGTTTTGTAGCTTTTTTTTATGGCTACTGACTCTCACATTCCTCATACAGAACAGGGACTCAAACCATTCTCGGATACTTTTCAAACTTGTGTCAGCAATGTAATTGATCTGGATATCACATTAAAGTAACACACACTACATATATATTTAAGATGGTACAAGTGAAAAGAACATCGGTAAAATTCAAAGCACGTGCTCACTTGTTAAAAAGTGGATTATTACTTGTAAATAGCTGAGGACAATGTTAAAGACGTTTGGATTCTTTATGTCTCTTATCTACTTCGTACCTGCCTTAACTGCATGTCATATTGAGTTTGGAGGTAACTCTACTGTCATCATCATCATCATCATCATCATCATTTCCTCCACTAACATTTTTTTCTCTCAGCTGGGAGTATCACTGAGGTAGTAATCACTTCCACAATACACGCAGAAAATTGCTATCTCAGGCATAACTTAGCACAGCTGCAAAACCTTTTCTTATTTCAGCAGGGAAGTATTTGTGATCAGTTTTGTATTTTGCAGCTGGATGCAAAGCTGCCTATTTCTTACACATTATTTCACTTATGCTGTCTGGATATCTCATACTCACGCAATTACAATGCACTCACTCTCTCTTAAGACAGAAATAGAGTCTGAGATTTGGACTGGATCAAAAAAAAAGAACTAGGGTGTTTAAATCAGAATACCTACGTTATTTCAAAATACGACTTGTCCTCATTCTGCTGCTACCTAACTCCTGAAATACCTAAACAAGCACGAGATTTCTTTGGTGGATTTCCCCAAACATTTAAAGTCCTACTTCTCAGCACACTCAGGAACAGTCAATGCAGACACTGTGAGCAGATCAAGGCAAAATGTACCTCACATCCAGGCTCTTTCAAGATCCGCATCACTGCATATTCCTCAGCCTTAATGGCTAGGGGTTTATTTGATAAACCGTACCTCTGTTCATCTCACAAATCTGGCAGCTGGGGCTCTTGCTGCTTTTCAAACTTGACTAGAAGAAGTACCCATCTTCCCTACAAAGGGGCAGTGGTCTGTGCAAGTAAGAATCTGTCTGGCTTGTGTTTGATTTTGTTTTACTTTATTTTTTCCTCTTTTCTTTCTCTAAGACCTACTTCAGGGTGCGTAAGTTGCCTATGTGTTACGGAGGCATTGTGTGGCTTCCCCTGCATAGCCAGAATCCTGCAGTCTAGACTGAAATAGCATCGCATCACCCGAGAACTGAAGTTATGGGATACAAAGACTGAATGCCTTTGTCTTCTTGAAGCCATTCGGTTTTCTCCATATCCCATATTCTAGTAGAGCACTGGTCTTTCCGTGGTGGTCAAGACTCTTCCATTCTCCCTGTGAAAGTTATTCCAACTTTTGTGGCAAACTCAGGGATGTGCTGGATGAGAGAAAAAGGGATGACACCAGCATATCCAGCAGCTCATCAGGCAGAGCAGTTTTCTGAAGGTGAGAGATGTGCAGGTAGATCTCTTCGGGCAGAGAAGGGAAGAGATCCCATGTCCCAGCTTGCTGAGGGTAGCACAGGGCGCTCTCATGGGGGTGATGCCCAGCCCATCAGCACAGCAGAGCACAGCACTCACACCTGGGTCTCCTGCTGCAGGGCTGCACAGCCTCCCTTTCACCTCATCTTTAGATCCAGCCCTGTCCTAAATAACGTTCTGGCAGTGTTTGGAAAAAAATCAGACCTTCAGGGGAGAGGCCAGAAGTGTAAATCCTCAAAGATGCACTGAGTCAGGCTTTCATATCCCAGAGAAAGAAAAAATTCTGCAGCTTCAGCATTTCCCATTTGCTCACTCAGTGGCTCGCTGATTAACACACTGTTTTTTAAGGAGTCCCACTCTGAGGTCCATAAATCTCCTCATGGATTACACCACAGTGGCTGGTCCCCTGCAGTGAAACGCTGAGCAGCAGCCGCTTTTTGGAACGATGCCTTGCTAGAAAACTGCTACCGCTTGGATTAGTAAAGTGATTAGCAATGACCTTTGTTACTCCAAGGTTGAGGCTCTAGGAGAGCAAAGTTCTTTGGACCTTTTATTAAAACTTTGTCCTACTGAGCCTTTAAAAAAACAATGCTGGCCCATGCTCAAGTTAATAAAACACCATTCTCTACCTACTTACATTCTCTACTTACCCAGGAAGGTGACACAGCTCGAGATTTAATTTATCTTTGGCACTATGGTACAATCAGTTCTTGTAAAGCACCCTAAATAATTTTTTTCAACATTTTTACATGTATTTTAGTGTCAATCTGAGACAACTTAAAAGTATAATACAAGAGAACAATGTGTAAATAAACTAGGCTGACAGAATCCAGATACATGTTTGGTGCAGTTTTCAGATCACCTTTATTCCAGTTCCACCCAATATAATCCTTCCAGTGATCTTCAAAGTCATTAATGTAGAAGCATCAGTGACTTGCAGCTAAGAACAAAATTTTTGAATGCAGCAGTCCTGTACTGTATTTACAGCTCTGCTACTACCAAATGTGACTTCAAACTACGTCTACTTCCAGCTATTTAACATCCTAGGAAGCGAGAAGTGATATTTTCCTTATAATGTTGGCTTTAGAAAACACTTTGCATGTTCATTTTTTCGTTATTGTTATTTTGGTTATTCTTTTTTTTTCCCCCCTCTTTTTAATAAGAAGTACATTTAAGAATGAGACCTTGTGATTAATTTGGCAACAATTGTATAGAATGACATTACTCCTCAGGACAGTTGTACTTTACAGGAAGGTTCCAGAAAGCATCTCTGGCAATGTCATCTACTAGCTTGTCTATCACTCCTCCCGCTTTCTACAGAGTCATTCCTGTAGGAGACAGAACTGCAGCTTGGTCGGTCCCTGCACACGGGGTCTACGCCTTTAGACAAAGACAAAGGCAGTTTCAAATTCTTGTTTCAAGAGACATGGACAATTCAAGGGATCACTGGGTAAATCTCAGCCGATCCCATTCTGGAATATTCCAGATAAATTTTCTTTCAGAATTAGTTTGCAATCACTATTGTAAATAAAATTCCTCCCTCTGTTTTCTGAGAGAGGAATCCCATAGGTAAAGGTGGTTGTATACTTCCAACTCATTTCATCCATTGCTGGCTCCATGCAATATCCATGATGGTCACTCTCCAGTTTGCCCTGGCTTTCAAGTAACCTTATTTCCAGTATGAGAATCATGATCCAATTATTATACACCGATCCTATTGCTTCTTTGTTACATTCCACATATATTTAACCTGAAGATTTTAAGAGTTTTAGTGTTGAGTGTTCCCTGCATTACTCCATATACAAGAAAGAGTACACGAGAACAGAAAGGGGAAGCAGCAAGCTTCTGCAGAGAGATGATGCATTTCTTAGAGGATAACTTTTGATGTTCTAGGAAAGTTAACAGAGAGTGAACAAACCTAACCAGAAAAGCCACACAAGCCTTGGGGAGGCAGAGAGGGCCAGTGTGTATAAGAAGTGCACTTTTTTTTTTTTTTAAAGATAATTTACTGAGTGCACTTTACTGTCTCTGAACTCAATCTCAAAAGAGGACACTCGTGTCTTCTTAGGCCCAACTCCTAAAGCTCCTCTCAGTTTTAGAAAACAGATGTTTGGATATGTGTGAGAGAAGGAAACAGTCAGCTTCACTTGGTAGCAAAGGCACTGTTACTCTAACTCCTTTAACGAATGCAAGTGTGTCCTCACAGGTTTTGGCCCCGTAGTAGTACAGTTTGGTATAGGGTCTCACCTAATGCACTTACGTTAATGTGAACTCTTAGGATGATGATTATTCTAGGGAAACCTAAATAATGCGTTTCATTCAAGATCCCTAATACTCAATAGTTTCTGGATTTTGTCCACCTTATCTGTAGATCTACAGATCTGTACAACCAAAGATGACGTCAATTTGCATCACTTGCCATTAAAGTATGCTAATGCAGTATTTTCAATAGAGAAGGACATTCATTTTTATCATTAAGCAGAGATACTGCACTGCTTTAAAAGCAATTTACCTGGCCGCCATCAATCTGTTTGAGGTCTGAACAAGAGGTTTGCTGTTTCTCTGATTTTCAGTTCAGGCTCCCTTAAAGCAGATGCAATGTTCATACGCCTCTCTTCTCCATTGCCCCCTCCCACCCCCAAATTTCTATCTCTGCAGTTGTTCCTCCCTACAGCAGCATGGCCAATGTTTCATTGCAGAGTTTACGGACTCTGGGTGAAGAAGAAAAGCACAGGGAGAACACGTGGAGTTGGCCGGTTTTCGGCACCAGCAGAGTCACGGAGATAATGCTGAGAAAGAGACAGAGCGAACACGAGATGCTTCGATACAGCCTAGCTCCATAGCTTCCTGAGACAGTAAGAAATGTGCACTCATTTGCAGAACAACTGAAAAGTTTTCTCAAGGAGAAGTTACCGTGCCTGCACCCTTTCCTTTCTCGCTGTGCAAGTAATCAGAAAGGGAGGAGTGAAAATCCTCTTGTTATGGCTGGGCAGGCATCCATAGTTCTTGGTGATATGGAAATGACGCGACTGCAGCTTTATTCCTGCCTTCTCACGAAAGGAAAGAAGGATGTAGGAAGTAAAAAAGGATAAAAGGAAGAAAGAACACCGAGCCAGGAGTAATCTTCTCATCCATTTTATAACCACAACTTACTGTCACAAAACAACTAAGAATTAATTGTGGGAGGAAGACATTCTTGTCTTCATATACAACATGCACTCCCCTGCTTTCTGGAAAGACTTAAAAAGGGGGGGCTTTGGGTGTATACAGATTAAACCTGTAATTGCCAGAAGATGAAAGAAAGTAGATGATTTGAAACAAAGACTTAATTTGGCTATTTCTATTAAATGTTGCTCATCACAACAGCCAGGTTCTTAAAATTTCTGTTCTTGGATTCAGTATTTACTGTGGTTGCACCTAGAAAGTTTTGAAATCCTTTTTCCTCCTCAGATTATCACTGCTAGTAAGTTTTCTGAACTGTGATGACTCATAAAATACTACTTTTTTTTTCTTCTTTAACACTATATTTGTTAACTATCAGGATACCTGAGAGTTCAGTGTTGTTGATTTGGAACAATTTCAATACAAATAATACCGAATATTTAAAATTCAGCATAGACAATGGAGTTAACATTTAAGTAAAATCCAATGTGCACACATACGACATTTCTGCAATGTTTAAGGGCCTCACAAAGACATTAGTTAGCAACACCATTGTTTTCAGAGGGAGCTATGAAACTTACTCTTGTAAACTGTAACCACATTTCAATATCAACAGCTTAAGACATCCTTTTTTAATTTCCTTTTCAGACTCACTACAGAAGTCACGTGGGATGGAAACAGATTCCTCAATGTTTTATCAATGTCAGCAAAGGCTTGTAATTCACATAATTGACTTCACACCCAGGAACTAGTGAAAGTATTATTCAGCAGGCAATGATTTTCTTATAAAAGTCTTTTTTCCAAGAAACATTGACAAAGTGATAAAGGAGTTCCTGGAGGGCTTTTGTTTGCTTTTGGTTTTATTAATTTATATAAAACTATAGTACAAGCCTGGACTCAGAAAGAAATATGCTGGTCTATCTTCAGTGTCTTCAGTATGACAGATAATACTGAGGACAAGAGATCAAGTCAATACGAACGGATATACTCAAACCTCTAACATTTTTAATTAGAGTTTGAAAAGAAGGTAAATGTTTGTAACACTGCCAGAGTTTCCTCGTCTCAGCAGTGTTGTCAGTATAGTAGGGAACCAGCACAGACAACTGTGCCACAGTTTGCCACTTTGACCTACCAGCGATTTCATGCATGGTTTTGTTGCCTCCAGACTTTCACCTTGTCAGGGAAGTGCAGAGATAGTCATGTGTGAATACATGAGGTCCCATCCTGTAGACCACAGTATAACCACCTTACATGTACCTAACACTAGCAGCCGGTGACAGGCTTGCTCAAAACCCAGTTAACCTAGGCAAGACTTCTGTTCTGTGTTGATCTAAAAGCCCCCAAATTGCGTCCAGAGTTCTCAGAGTTGACCAAAGACCTAAGAGTTGCTCGCCTAACTGAAGTCCAAGACATTCCTGAGATCTCTTCGCAGCCAGCACTGTCTTTATAGGCTGCCTGAGCCCAGGCTGTCTCTGGATCCTCTTTTGTCTTGCTATGCACAATACTATGAGTCCCACGAATGACCACAAGCCAATATATCTACCCAGGATCACCACAAAGGCAGTGAGATAACGAGAGATCACCTATGACATGAGCGCATTCCACATTCAAGGTATAACCAGGGCACATCCCTTTAGAAGTATCATCTGTGTCATCCCACAACTTGTTCTTAATAGCCCTTCTGCAGGCAAATTGGGTGTCATCTGGTGTATTTTGACCTCTGGGATTTGCATATTCAACAATGTATATAAAGTTGGTGAGAACAAAGCTTCATCTACAGTTAAGGTATTCATGCAGGTGTATGATTAAGAGAACATAGGATAAGACAGAAAATAAATAAGAAGGATAAAGAGGGAAGAGAGGAAACTGACTTAAAAAAAAAAAGAAAAAGTAAAAAAATCCACAAACCAAAAAAACAAAGTAGATGAGAACATGGACAGGTCTGAAGGACCAGGAGAGAACTGGAATGGGAAACAGGCTCATGAAAGACTTCAAATGAATGTGATGAGGCAGAGGAGATGGGAGGAGAGGAAGACAAAAGGAGACAGGTAAAAGGAAGAATGACAAGTTGAAATGGGAGGAAACAGCAAGGGGAAAAAAAAAAAAAACAAATGAAAGAAAATGCTGAAGTGGTAAGTGGAGTTGATCTTCAGTGACTAATCAGCATTAGGCAAGAACAATATTTGAGAGTAAAACTGTATAACTTTACCAGCATCTTCTCTTCATGCTCTGTTTAATGCAACAGGAATTACAAAGGCTGATAACCTGAACCTGGTGAGGTGTTGTTTGATTGAGGGTGAGTATCACTACCACTCCGAGTTCACAAAAGAAAGCCTACTCTGGAGGGCAAAAAAAAAAAAAAAAAAAAAAGGAGGACGCAATTTTAAATTGTCACTGACTTTAAAGTGCTGGAACCAGAGAAGCAAACATAGGAAACATGACTGATGGGCAGGGAGAGTAATATAAGTGTCAGCTTGTTCTGAAGGAACTAGGCTTCATTCTTTTGTTAAAAAAATCCTTATTTCCCTTATCAATGTAGTTCCTGAACTTTTTTTTGCTGCTACAGAATGTATATTTCTGCGCCTAAAGAAATAAAAATAGTAAGAATTTTTATCAATCTACTCAGACTTATTCTCTCCCGTGACCAAACTTGGAAGAAGCAGTTAGGCTTTACTATCCGCTGCTTCCCTCGTGTTGTTTCCCCAGTAAAAGGTTCAGAAATGTTGGCGGAAGAGTCTAGTGGAAAATAAAGAGTCCTTACACTCTTAAGTGAGTGATGAGTGCTCCAGGAGGATAACAACCTTACTACCTCAGCCACACGACATGAAGTGAATAGGTAATTTTGCCAACCTTTTCCAAAAGGGAGGTGAAACGGGAAAGAGAACAGTGAAACTTCTTTAGTTCCTTGGTGGTTATTGGTCAAACAAAATTCAAAATAAGAGTACCAAAATTCTAAAAGTTACACTTCATAACATTCCGGTTGGTATCTAAGCAAGCCCTCAAGGCTTCTAAGTGGAAGACAAAGTTCAGATGAAATGTTCCTCTAGGAATAAGAGATACTGTCATCTAAAGGCTAGTGAGTTGAATAATTAATAGGAAATACTGAAAACTGGATGTGATAAGAGCAACCATGTCACATTTTTATGACATTTTTTTCTCTTAATAGCACTCAATGGTGTCTATAGTGTTCTCACCCTCTGTACACTTGCATAATTTAGCTCTTTATATAGACAGTGATGTAGTGATCGTACATATGTACACAATGTATGCGCACAATTGCGTGTACGTATGTACATATGCGCGCACACACACGCACGTCCATTTCCTTATTCCTCCCTCGTCCTTTCTGACCTCTGCAGATGCTGTACTCACAAATCCGTGCCTTCTCCCCCCCCTCGGTTTTAATAAGAGCACGAAATGCCCTGTGGCGACCGGGAATTGTGCAGCCAGCCCATTAAGATTAGTGCAGCTACAGGAGGAACTCCGAAGCAGCTGCTGCTGGAGATGGAGCTGAGTGGGCATACGCAGCCGGCTGAGTCTTCTCGAGGAGTTTTAATGGGCCATCATCATGACATGTCACTCTCCGAAATGACTATTTGTCATTCACACTCTTAAAAAGATGGTTTGGCAGCTTTAGGAGGTAAAAGCCATCTGTATACTGTGCATCGTCACGTACTAATTGCATAATATTTCTTGTGGGTGGGGGGAGAGCAATACTGTATTTTAGCACCACCAAGAGCCTGCAGGCAACATAACACACTCAGAACAGGAATGGGAAAAAGAGACCTGCTTTCCTCTCACACACACACTTCCAGCTTTTCAGAAATTATCTTGCTAGAATTTAGCACGGGGAAGCAGACCGCAGTGTTTGTAAACAACACGCACACTGGAATCCTTACAGAGCTGTTCAGTATTCACTTTTGGGAGGGTTTTGGGTTTTTTTCCAAACCACTCTCAGTCCGTCAGTATTTATTCCTTGGAGTACTCAGTCTGGGTACTTCAGTAACAAAACTGCATCACTGGCGAACCAAGCCACAGAGCAGTGGATTTGCTGTCTAACTTACCCTATAAAAACTGCTTCTGTTTTTACCCAAATAGATTTAATTTTTGATTAAAGAAACCAATGACTCAAACCCCATTTATACAAGTGACTAAAACAATTAAATCAGGTGAAAATATCACTGGAGTAAATTCTGTTTACCAACTCCTGCGTGTTTATTCTTACCAGCTGTATTTGGGTCTCTGCATTTACTTACTCTCCAGGAAAGGGACTAAGTTCTCTTCCATACATACCAATAGCATTTTCACATGATCCATATCTATTCATAATGCACCGTGCTATTTGCTGTTATATACTAAACTAACGTATTTACTGGTCCAGTGATTCGATTTATTTTGTTGCCAAGAATCACTGAAGCTGTAAGACAGAATTCTCTTAAAGTCACTACTTTCTATTTCAGCAGTGTAATAAAATTGTGGAGGATGCTCTTTCCCCACATTCCCCACATGTAGCTTCTATGAAAGTGATCAGGCTTAAAAAATGTATCACGGCTAATAAATACCAAAGGCCTTGGTGTACTTCGTAGAAGAATATCTCTGGGCTAGCAGATGTCCATGGGCTTGAAAAGTTTATGCACATGTAGCAGCTCACAGAAACTGAACCTTCAAGAAACTTCGCTCATTCTTCTTCTCCTCAAATTGCTTTTGCTACACAGGAAACAATCTCTGCTTGCACAATACTGATATACTTAAGAAATATTTCTTAAGCATACACTTTCCTTGAAGGAAATACGTACATGGATATATGCATAAATACATACCTATTTACAGTGATATGAATGTATTCTGTTCTTATACCGCTGTACATTGTAAAAAATATGCTAACTCTTTTACTAATTATTTATGATTTTTAAGTCTGTCTTATTTATTTATTTATTTTTATGACCAGAGACTGCATGAATGCACTTTGCCTTATAGCACAGGAAAGACAGAAACAGAGAGGATGAAACAAGAAGGGCAATAGCAGAATTTGTATACCTGCAATAATGCAAAATGAATGCTTTTACTTTTTCCCTGTTCTTGAAAACAGAAATAAGGAAAAAGAATACAAATATGCCGATTGGAAAGGTGTTTTTTCCCATATTGCTTTTTCTACTTAGCCATGATAGTTTAGGGTAGGATTTCAACCACAGAAAACGAGAGCATATTAAAGGATCTACTTTTTCATATCCAAGTCTGTAATCTAAAGAATTATCTCTAATAGCACTGAGCGGGAAAAATAATCGTACACACTTCTTGTTTGACTGCCTTATCAATAATACCAAATTTACAAACAAAAATTCGTTTGGTATTAAAGTCTTTTCTGAGATAAGATATGTACTTACACTGAATGTCTTCATTTTAGAGTGGAAATTATACCTCCCATATTGTCTCTTCTTTGTCAAACTACTGATCTATAGTTTAGAGTGATTATCCTGTTTCTGCTTCAACAATCCAAAATAGCTCGCAGCGTTGCTTGGTTGATAATGATTTTTCTCATAGGAAAGTGCTTCCAAAGAACATTAGCACCAAGGAATAGATACCCAGAGGGTGTAGAGCTTTTTTCTGTTGTTTTTGGTTTCATTTTATGTTGTGTCAATTCCTCAAATTTCATTTGCTCTTGAAAGTTTAATGCTACCCAAAATCCACTCATAATCTTGCCTTGCCTGGTAGTGGGAAGTGCTGAAACCCTGACAGACTAGAAGACAAGGGTAAAATACGTAACTGTAAAGCAGTTGAAGTAATTACTGTGACTAATTGTGTCTGTAGTAGCTTATAAAGTACTGGACTACAGAAGACAGCAAGATCTGACCGTTTTAATGATGAAAGATTTACAATACAGAAAAAAATGTAATTAACTGAGTCCACAACCACACTAACTTATAATTCCCTGAAAATAGTTAAGGACTTATTCAATAAAATTCTTGAAACTGTTAAAACAAAGCAGAATTAACGTGTTGGTCTACATCTCCATTTTTAACGTACAGAAATGATAATATACATGTCAGGCCAGGTCATCAGTGTTTGTTATTGTATTCTTCTACTTCTTAAAAATTAAATTCCTATTGCCTTTCTTTATAAAGTTGTATATGTTTGGATAAATGCAATATTTAGTGCTGACTTTCCTGAAAGATTTATAGTCAACTAGAAGTTGACAATTCTTCATACAATCATATTGGTTATATGATATAAAAAGTTTCACACCGCCCAGATATTTCTCAAAGCATTTCCACAAGTCTAATCCCATAAGTATTCCCGCTAAGATCAATGAGACTACTGCTAGATTTAAAGAGCAAAATTAAGAATTTGACACAATGCCCATTTCACACATAACTAGTCCCTGGGAAGGCATGTTGGGGAGAGAGTCGTAACTGCTCGGAGCTGACAGTGGGTCAAGGAAATAAAGCAAGAACAGAGAATTTTGAATGCAAAATTTTTCTATAACATTTTAATATGAGTAAATTATTTCATATGAAGAGGGCAGAAATGAAAATTTATAACAAAACACTAAGGTTTCATTGCTAGTATGACAATATAACACAAAAACCCAACGCAAGACCAAATAAAGTGCACTATTAGATACCTTTCTGTAGACAATTGTCTTGTATCTTAAAATGGGCTCACGTAAAAAGAGTAGAAGAATCCCTTGGTTAATTTATTATCTTAAAACACACGTTACTGTTGTCAGTGTGTTTACATTTCTTTTAGAATCTCTTTTTCAGTCTGGCTTGATTAAACACCCTAACATTTCTGTAGTACTTTCTATTAACTACTATGACCAATTCCTAACACTGCAGTTCAGTAAAGGTAAAACACTGAACAACAAATAGGTTTTTCTTTTTTCAGTAGGCTATAGGACAACCTCTTTTTTTTTGTTTTTTCCCCCTACTTTAGTGTATTTCACTGAAGATGGTTATCGCATTGATTTTTACCCAAAAGTGTTTCTAAAATATGTATCCTTCCACCCATAAATACAGGTTAGCTAATTAACAGTTCATTGTTCAAAATTTACTCCAAAGAGTAGGGAAATTTAACCCTATGCTACATCAAAGTAAATCTCTGTTTTAGAATTCTCTAAATTAAGAAATCATCCTCATCCATGTACAACATGTCAGGACTTGCTTAACGCTCATGAAATCTGGTACTAAGCATATGCCTAAGCGCCTTTCTGAAACAGAGCCTTAATCCCTGTGCAAAGGAAGGGTGCTTTAACGAACAGCAACGTGCATCACATCATAGACTAATTGTAAGAAGCAGAATTGAAAGCTTAAGTGATTCCATTACATAAATTCACACTGTAGCTGTTCAGTATTCAGAACAAGCTGAAGCAGGGTACCACAGTAAATACGGACATTTGAAAGTCTGCCTCAAACTGTTCAGATCATTTAAAGCGATCCTTTGTGAATAAATAAAAGGTTTGATTTCTTCTTAACTTTTCTTTTTAACCATTCAAATTTGCAGGTCTGCCGGGGCTTTCAGATATAACCAGACTGATTTCAAGAGAGTAATTCATATTTTGATAGGCATTTTTACTCGATAGGATTAAGGGCTGGGAAAGAAATGCTTTCAATGCCCATGTTTTGTGCTGTTTTTCAGAAAACGTTGAGGGGGAGGATAACGCATTAGTGTTTCAAAACCATAGTAAACTCCCTTAACATGAACAATACTAGGTTAATGGTAAAGTCTTCCAGCTTAGAAGGATTTTAACAGCTGTATATAAAGGGCAGTGCTCTCCTGGTGCCTTTTTTCTATTTTGGTGAGTATGATGAGTGTTTAATAAAGATGATCTCATCACGTTCCTGTGCAGTCATTACACCCTGTTTCCTTAAATCACATTTTCATATTTCAAATGATGAGAGAAGATATTTATGCATTAAAATTGGAATTCACTCATCGTTTTTAAAAAAAATTCCATAGATATGAGTTTTGCCATGTACAATGCTGATGCCAACCCAGGATTTTTTGTCTGCTCCTCGTGTTTTTACCGGAACACATTCTCGGTGTGTTTCTTACTCACTGCCATTAAATGCTTGCAAGACAACCAATTTATGTGCCGTTGATAAACAAATGATGAGAAAATACTGAAATGGCAGGTGTTATTTTACGTTGGTCATGTATACTTGCTGAATCTACATTAAAATTCAAATTGTGCAGACCTGTTTCTAATTCTGAAAGCCATCTGGATTCTCCTGAAAATGTTCAAAGTCTTCCTTCAGAAACTTGTTTCTGAAGGTTCCAGTACTTCACATATACTGAGAACTTTCGATTTACATAATGACCCCTCTGATTATCTGAAACAGCGTGTCCTTTTGCTGCTATAAAAGACGTTGCATACGGTACATAATTCAAATTCGTAGACGGTCCCTAATGAAATTAGAGCACTCATATCTAATGATCATTTTCGTGTTGTTCCCCTTCTGAGCGAGCTTTGGTTCAACAAAAATAGAGCACACAATGAGTTCCTCATGAGAACATTCTCTGCTTCTGAAGCATTGTGGTCAACGTGAAGGTACAGGAGTTATTAGTACGGTGCATTTCATTAACTGCAAACAAGATCAGTCATCCGAATTTACTCTCCTCTACCTCAAACGTTTCAACTCAGATGACTGTTACTAATTTGTCTGTCATACTTCTTGTGTATACCATCAAACACCTCCTAAAGGGATCTTTCATTATAGTATCTGATTGTTTTATTATAGCATCTGATCGGTTTTATAACCGAATCCGAAAACAATGAATTACTCTTGGAGATTAGAGTTTAAATCACTGTAACACTTGCCCCCAGCATTCAAGACTGATCTTTGCTAAGTTTCACTTGACACAGCATGTAAACTTCTCTACCAGATTGTCTGAGCACTCTCAAAGCTTAATTGATCCAATTTGCATGTCTCATCCTGGCAGAATTGTGCATCATTTCTATCCTCTTGGACTAAGTGATCACAATCTAATCACTTTGTATACAAAGCAGATGGAAAGTTTCCAGCTCCTTTGCTATCCCCTTGCATGCATCTATATTAAAGCAATTCTAATTCGATAAGCAATCTGATCTTTCTGTATTTTTATAGGATTACTGTCTCATTGATAAGCCTTCTGTCACCAATTATAATGTTCAGAACTTTATACTCAAGGCATCGTCACTTTTGTCTCACACCTTCTGTGTGGGCCATTAAAACGATCACTTAATTTAACAAACTGTGCTAAATATTCCCCCTTAGGGAAGTTCTGTACAGCTTGGTGTAAATCAGCACAGCTCTGTGCACTGGAAGGAGGGAGCAGTTCCCATTCATTGAGGATCTGCTTCTATATTTTTGAGGGAAAACAAATGATTAATTATATCCCCATTCATAAAGTTCTGAGCCTTGGACATTAACAGACACTGGTAAAAATGTTATGTCTTTTCAAAGAAAAATATTATTTTAAATTCGGTAAATATTTTCCAAAGAGTAACTGTTTCTGCACATGAAACAGAAATTTCTTATTTATGTTATTTTCCTGTAATTTTTCCCTGCAAAAATGGGCAAATTGTCATTTAAATACAACTGCAGCTTAGTAAAATGTTGTATTAGTTATGAGCATGTGAAATCTAGCTTGTGAAATTAACACAAACAAATTAAAGCTTCTACAAAGAAAAGTCACAAGCAGATCAGTCAAACTAATGAAGATCAAGGATGTATTAATTTCATGTATCATTAAAAACAAACTTTCTAAAGTGAACAAAAAATTCTACTTAATAATCTCACTTGTAGTTCACAGCTGGAATTTTGCACACATCTTCAAAGGTCGCTGTGTTTCTTCTACCATAGTCTATCCCTCGCTTTCCTAGCTGCTGAATCCTTTGTCCTCCTAATGGTCGCACAGGTCCCCTGCTCTTCTGGGATTTTGTGGTTGGCTAGTATCGGAGGTTTTTTTTTCCTGCATACTTCTTTTTTATTGCTTCTTCCTCTTTTGTTTTCTCCATTAATCTCTAGTTGTATTTGCTCAATAAAATTTAGGAGAAGGCAAAAAGATTGTTCCTTTTTTTTTTTTTTAACTTGTTTCCAGTGAAGAATGGATGAGAAACTCTAAAGCATGCTGTTCACAGAAGTGATCAGACATTGGTGGTCAGTGCCGATGAGAGCACAAGATCAGGAATACCCTTCACTCTGCTCTGCAGCTACTTTTAAAACAGGCCGAAGACTGGAGGGAAAAAAAAAAAAAAAAAGAATGAAGGAACCAGAGTACACTATTAAAGTCTCCAATTTTTATCAAAGAGAAAGCATGCCAATTCAGTAATAGAGCCGTGTTGTTGTGTCCACATATACACAAAAATAGCAGTACAAGTGGAAGGATAGTTGTTAGATAGCAAATCTAGTGCATTCGATGTTAACTGGCGAAGAACAAACTGACTTAACCAAGTAAACCAATTTGATCATATAAAAGGCGTTAAGACAGTAAACAGGCTTTCTATTAATATGCTGTAAGCTGAAAAGTGGTAGTATAAAACCAGCAATGCCTTTCTGTGACTTGCATTTCAAGTAGACTCAGTGGACAAGCCATATGTAAGCTATTCGTGCTGCAGCCTTGGCTCAGCCCTGTACAGACAGCCTCGCTCATTCCGGGGGACGAATTATGCCTCCGGTTACATAAGAGAGTGAAACTCCTGCTATCTTCAGATTCTGTTCGCATTGTGAAAATGGATGGTCCCGTAGCTTACAACTGTGTTGTGCAGGTGTAAGTCAGTGGAACATCACAAACACGTCTGTGGATGGCACTCAAGAAATAATAGAAGGCAGTTTGCTGTCTCTCTGCTGTGTTAGCTCAGCAGGACTAATACCAATAATAAGTAGAAAAAAAATTATCACCAGAACAGGCAGGTGTGACTCACACATAGAATTCATCTACTGAGTAACAAAGTATAATTTTATACTGTCACTTTTAAGACCAAATTTTCTGTTTTTCTGTAAACAATGAGACATGCATTAGGCCATCTCATTGTAATTAGTGAAGACACCTAGGGTTTCTAAGCCAATGTGACGACTCATGGCCCTGAGCTGCCTTTTCCATGTGGCAACCTGCTGCTTCTTCTGACAGTCCCATACTCCCACCCTGGAGGCATTTAAATCTTCAGTTGAGGTAAAAAAATTAATGGTATTGAATGTTTTCCTTGAGCTCAACCTTACAGCAAAACATCAGGAAGAGTCTGTAGATTAGTGACACACACAACTTCAGGAGTACGAAGAAGAGAACAATTCTTACTTTGCCTTCCTAAACATCATTCATAAAATAATATTATCGTCTACCAAACATTATTAAATAGTATCTTAATGTTTTAAGGTTTAAGAAAATCTGTCTCATTTTATTGCATTACTTCTGTTGCCACCAAAACCACCAAAAGTGTACTTTGATTTGAGAACAGATTAGGAAAGCATTGAACGTAATGTTCATCACCACTTGTATTTGTATTTCCAACAGATCCAAGTAACTATGGGAAAAAAGTATCTGGTTTCACCCCATTACTGTCTACAACGGCACTCCTATCAGTTCCGTCAGAGTTCTGTTATCAGGAAAGGTTGTTTACAGGTGCAAGAGTGTTTGAGTCCAGGAAAATTTGTGATATTGCTGATCACTTTGTTCACTGTAATAAACTTAACTCTTCTGACCTTGATGGTTAAGTTGCAGCGCGTTTCCCCTGTATCTTGCTAATTACTTTACAAAGTAATTTTCTGGAGAATTTAATCTGATTCACAACCTGTTAGCTCATCCTACTACAGTCCAAAACTGAGTTCCAAACTGGTATTTGCATTTTAAACACAGTACAAAGCATGCATGAAATGGTCAGAACTGGGAGGTGGGCCACTGCATCTAATACCCAGGAGAGAAAACTCTTTCAAAACGAAGGTAAATATCTTGAATTTTTTGTGTGGTGTGCAGATATAGACTCTTGTATCTCTCAAGGTATCAGAAGGATCTGTCATCGAGGTAGATATCTTAATCTTTCTGTCTTCCTCATAGCCTCATTGACTGCTTGGCAGACATTTTGGAAGCAAGACAAAGCACCTGGGCCCTCAGTCTGTATCATCCCACATGAAAAGCAGTCATTGATTTCATTTTGTGGTACTGGAAGTAAAATTGGCAAAAAAACGTTCTGGAAAGATGATTTTGCCATCAGACTAGCAGAATGGACCATCATCATCTACCCAGCTCTACTTACTAAAATAATAGATGAGGAGAAATTGTTGAATGTGATAGTGTGGCTTACATAGTATGAAACAAAATCTGATTTTGACAGGACTTTGAAATTAATCTGCAGGAAAAAATTCTCATGTAGCCTGCAAATAGATCAAAGGAAACACAGTTACATGAAATGATAAATGTCAAATACCAGTCTGGAAGGAAAGGTGTCTACTGAGGTTCTGAAAGACCTGGAAAATCCACGAGTCTGGTTATTTCATCCCCTTAACTCCAAACACAAATTTACTCTGTAAGCTGTGGGCTGCGTTCCTTCATGGTAGACCAGAACACTAATCCTTTTGATTTTCGACTCTTAATTTGGAAACAGTCTGGACATGGCCCTGTTGCTGCCCTGACAGCTGCACGTATTCGCATCCTTCCATCCATCTGTGAGAGCTCAGACTTGCGTGGACTCCTCCAGATCTGCATGTTGCTTTTTTGCTTATCCGCACTCTATCTTGATCCAGTAATTCTTGGAATCTCTATGGATGGAAGGCTTTTCTTTCTTGTCCTATGTTGTTTGATGGCATGTTCCTCATGTTTTAGGCTTTTTTTGATCAAATTCCAAAATCTCTAGGCCTCTCCAGTAACGTTTAGTAAGAAATATTTATATCTTTCCTTTTCTATCCTTTGCTTCCCTGCTCCCGGAAAGGAAACATAAAATCACTTTTCTACTAGTTTTTATCTTGATGATATTTGGGTTTGCTACTGTCTTGTATCACGGATTACCTTTTTGTGCATGGCATCTTCCTCTTTCAATTACAAATGAGCTTTACTTACCTTTTTGTCCCTTTCAACTATAACTGCTAGTTAGTAGACCTAGGCTCCTGCTCATTTCTCAGACCTGGGTGTTACTGGATCTCTGGCTAGCTGCCTTCCTTTCCATCTGTGTTAGCATAACTAAGTCAGCCAGCATTGGTACCTACAAGGCCTTCTTCCTAGAA
This sequence comes from Cariama cristata, assembly GCF_000690535.1. Lineage (NCBI taxonomy): Eukaryota > Metazoa > Chordata > Aves > Cariamiformes > Cariamidae > Cariama > Cariama cristata. The sequence continues at coordinate 20,097 of NW_009618300.1, read as the reverse complement.
CCTCTGTGTGGTGGATTGATGTGACTTAAACCAATGTATGCCCCATATACATGCGTATAGCATCTTTAGCAAAGAGCAAAGGGAATCAAGACCTATACATACGATTGTTGTACCTTAATCTAAATTAATCTTTCCGTTGATTGCTTTAGTATGCTCTTTTCAGCTTTACATCAGGCTCTGGAGTGAGAAAAACATAGCATATTGCTTCGTCACGGTCCTTGCATTCTCACATTTACTCTTTGGGATGCTTTTTCTTCTCTTAAAATTTTTCAGTCTCGTTTTTTCCTGGTCTAAAATCCTTAAGACTTTAAGATCCTTTCTTTCAATCTTAAGATAAATCCGAATTGAATAAATGTGTCGGCACAAGTGGGAATTATTCCTTCATGTAAGGTACCTCCATTGTTTCCTATACATTTACAAATATGCACACATTTCTGTACATGCTCCGTTACTGCTATCACTCCAATTCCTGCTGGTTTCCTCCATAAAACCTCCTTTGACATGGCTTCATTCAGTTTATCAGTCAAACAGATAAATTGAAACAACTTTTCAAACAACTAATATTTGCTTTGCTTTCTGAATTTTTCAAGAGCGATTGTTACGCACTCGGGAGTACGCTTGGGTCAGCAGAAAGAATAGAACAGAAAAGCAATAAGGCTTTAAGATCCTCAGAGTAGTAGTGGACACGAGCTTGCAAAGAAAGAAGTAAATATGAATTGTGAAATTTGAATCATACAATGAGACCGGAAATAACAATTTTACTTGGCTTATTTCCTGTATAATATATAAGGTATATATATAATATAAGGTATAATAGAGTGCTTTTGCTCATGCTTTTTCATTGTCAGGAAGACATTGAAAAAATAAGGGACTGAATAAAAGAGCAGTAAGGATGAACACAGGACTGCGGTGCTGACTAATGACGAAAGCTTTTTAAAAATGTGAAATATTTATTACTTGGCTAAGCAACAGTTAAATGGTAAAGGGTAAAAGATGGCTGGGGAGGACAACTGCCTACATGTGCATGAAGATTATGAACCTCCAGGAGCAAGAGGAATTATTTAGCAGTTTTTAATATAAATGCTATACAGCACTACAGCCCTGCAAGTTAAAAAAGGAACATAAAAATATGCCAAGTACTTTCCCAAATGCCTACTCTGCCCATATAATGTGTGTAGATTGTGTAAGAAAGACAAGTTAAGTATTTTGCTAATTTATGGCATTGTATTTATACCGTGATTATGGAAACTTAAGAGATGACCATCTGCTTTTCCCAACTGTGCCTAAAAACTTTTCATTGTTACAGAATAACAAGCTAAACTTTGCCTAATACAGCACCTGCCTACCTTGTAAGGAAAATGAATTGCTTGATTGCCTAGTCAGCAGGGTTACAATTTGGTACCTCGGTATGAAATGTTTAAGCAGCTTATCATCCTTACAGACATATCCAAGTACCAAATTTTCCATATTTTGGAAGCATTTCAAATGGAAAATAACTTTGTGGCCTCAATTCTTCTCACAGGTGCTCCACGGCTACAAAATTTCATGTCTCTATAGTCCTCAAGGTAATTTCTCATGATTTACAGAAGCAGGAAAACTAACTAGGACAGTATGACTGTGGTAACATTTTGTGGAATTCATGCAGCAAAATCTCCTATATCACCTGGAAAATGACATTAAGTTTGTTTCTTTCTGCTCAGAGAGGACCAAAGGTTCTCCTGTGCTGTAGGTAGAACATTATGTCGACCCGCCCTTGGCTGTTTTCAACATATACCCCATTTACACATCTGAAACACCATAATGCAGGCCTTCAGTGCTCTAAGAATACTATATGACTATATGGTTTGTGTCTTTCTGCTCAGAGAGGACCAAAGGTTCTCCTGTGCTGTAGGTAGAACATTATGTCGACCCGCCCTTGGCTGTTTTCAACATATACCCCATTTACACCTGAAACACCATAACGCAGGCCTTCAGTGCTCTAAGAATACTATATGACTATATGAAGGGAAGGCACTACTTTTTCACTGTCAAAATGTGGAATATGTTGCTACCTGTTGTCAGTAAGGCCTCAGTATTCCTCTTTTACTAGTCTACAGAATAAAACATCAGTTAAAAACTCAATTCTAAAACAGCCAAACAGTTGTAGTCCAAAATTAATATTCTTAAATGGTCTACTACAGTTGATAAAACTCATCTCAAAATTCTGGATTAAATCTTCACTTACTCTATGAACAGCACAACTTAATAAACATATTAAAAAACTTTTGCTGCCTTCTTGACTGTTTAGAACTACCTTTTTCTCCCAGGAGAGTATTCTGAAAAAGACAACCTGAGACTGAGCCAGTAAGGCATATTTTGTATTTGCTGATACATGAGTAATAGCACATGAACTACTATATGCAAAAGAGTTATATTTGTCTTGGTATTCTTATTTATCTGAAAGATAAAATAATGTTTATTCTTTGTTATATTGTTTATGATTCATAGAGTACTACCACTGTACTATGTGCTTTACACCCATGTAAATAACAATATCACTTTTGCAACAGCACAGGGCTGTAGCACCAGCAAATACTTGAATATGGAAGGAACTATTAACAGTAGTAATTTTTTAGCTGAGTCAAAAACATCTGCAAGAATTAATCCTAAATATATTGCATAATTCTATAAGCGTATTTATTGATTTTGGTGATCATCAGCTTTTCATGATGCGTTCTTCTGTTGCCAAGAGAGCTTCCTCATTGGCTAGATTTACACTTAGCCTGGGAAGGTTAAGGTGGTTCCCATTTATAGATTGAGGTCAAGTGATTTATAGTTAGGTGTTGACAACATATTTTTAATATCACATAAATTAGAAACCCCTATTTTTAACTGGCTGCTCCTCCTTCCTACAGCCTTGAAGCTATGAGAGATTAAGCATTATGGCATCCTCAAACTTATGCTCATGGTGTAGGATGATATTCATACCATGACCATGGTTTGGACAGTTGGGACAGAATTAGAGTTCTCCTGATGGCATAAACTCCACTACCTTTTCTAAGAGCTCCTCGTCTCTAATTTACATGACATAAGTGTCTCTTCCAGTGCAAAAGTGACAGAGAAGATGCTGGTAGCATAAGGTAGCTAATACTTATTCTGAGAGAAGTGAGCAACCGAGTGTATTAATTTCTTTCTTCTCTCAGCAGTTCCACCATTAGCACTTAGCTCAGTCACCTCTTCCAGGGAAATGCATAATGCTGAGAGAAAAAGATTATACTGCAGAGATTTTCCAGGACGTATCAGCAGCATATTTATGTAAAAGTCAACTTATTGCACATGAAGGAACTGTTCCCTGATTTTTTCAGGATGTCTAAATATGTTCCCCCAGGTACTCCCCTTAACTGGTAAAAGTCATCACTGTAAAACTGATATGTTTTACATATCAAAAAAAAAAAAAAAGACAAGGAACTCAAGAATTGCAGTGTAATATTTAAAAAAACAAACCAACACACAAACAAAAAAACCAACACACACACAAAAAAACCCAATAGCGTGGAACAAAGACTTGTGACAATGCAGCAATAGTCCTGGTAACACTTTTAGGCTGTGACACATGGAAAATACTAAATACATGGAATGAATGCCCAATGAGTCTGTGGACAGACACTTATGTCTAACAGTACGCGTATAAGAAAAAAGGCAACATGGAAAAGGCAGTGTGATAGCAGGCTACAAGATGTAAAACTTTAAAGCATATGCAGTTTGATCTTTTGAAAGCAGTGGAAAAATATCCTTTATCTTCACTGGTCTGAAAGAAGAAGTAGCCTTGTACAAACATAGATATCAAATAGATCTGCACTTATGAATTTCAGCTAACTTGTCATCCACAAAAGATGGAAAATAAAGGCAGGAAAGAATTCCCTGTTATCTGTTCATACTGTTTAAAAATGTTACATGATTCTTGTTTTCAGAACAAATAATATTCTATCTTCAGAGCAAAGAACAATAGTGAGCTACTGTTCTTCCCAAGCTATTTTCAAGATGTTGACTAATGTCTCCATATTTCTCTGGATTCTGTCATTTCTTTTTAACCTGCTACTGCCTCTTGTCTTGCATGACCACTACCTCAGGGCCGAGGTTGTGTTTACTTGCACTGAGCCTAACACAGTGGGAATTTGGTTCATGACTGGATTTCCTTAGCCCTGGAATAATGCAAATACTCATAGCTCTTGGTAGCCCTAGTTTTATAGTGCTCTATTTCCAACATCATTAGTACACGCCTATGAGACTGGAGGACAGAGGTAAAAGTGAATGGTGAGAGACAACCAAAAGCATGAACTAGAGGACTAAAACCAAAGTCAACAGATAAAAAGGAGAAGGAATGTTAGAACATGGCCAAAAACGTTAGCTGAAACAGCATGAACTTGACTGACATCAATACTGTACATCTCGTGCTCTCCTGAAAAGAAGGCATTTTCTGATAACTGTCCAAGCACACAGGAGACTTGCATCTACATGTTGTTGCAAAATTAGTTTTTACTTTTAATTTTTCAGAGACCTATAAAATATGGTTTTGAATAATGCCCAAAAGAAATTCAGAGCAGAGCACTGCAGGTAGAGCCCATTAGTCTACCGAGGATTATACAAATAGCTTGGCTGTGCCATTGAATAAAAAGCTGCGATGAGGGCTACTTAATTTACGGATGTTGTCATCACCTTCACTAACCTTCCTCTTCTGTAATGCCACATGTTAAGGATCAATGTTCTATGTTATACTAAAAGATCAAAAAGCTACATGTTCTGGTTCAGTATCCAACCATAAGTCTCTCAACTCTATTATCACTCCTAATAATGAAATTACATATAAATTGTCTTTTAGTGCTTAAGCATGTGAAATTGTCATCACTTTAAATCCCCGGCATAAAACACATTTCTGTGTCTGTTCAGCTATGTAAGAAGACGACTTCCTATGAAGAGGGAAAAAGGAAATTACACTATAGCTGTGCAGGCTAATGAAATCAACCAGGAAAAAGCAGTAGATTCTAGGTTATCCCTTCGGATAATTCTTCCTGTGTGCCTTAATCTCACCATTCTCCCCAGAGACACTTTAGCCCTGCACGCTAAGTAGGAAACATTCAGATCATCAGACAGCTCTCGGTTATTTGGGGTAATCTAAATAAAGTAAAGCATGGAATAACGCAAAGCCCGCAGTGACTATCCAGTGAAGAAAAGCCTGTGCTACCGGTGACCATGTAGTACAAGGTGAGATGGTAAATTCATACCACTGCTGCACAGCTGAAACATCCCTTCCTCAAGACCTATTCAATCCACAAAGCAGGTAAGAAGGACTTGACTATTTTGTCTGTTCATTTGTCTCATTTGCAGCACATGTAGTAAAAAACAGGAATGGCACGTCCCATTTTACTTAAAAGGTCAACCGTTACCGATTTTCATAGCGCAGAACAACAAAGAGTTCCTGAGATGGATAAATATCAGAAACACGGCAGATTTGCTTCTTCACTTTCATAAATGGCCTTTTGGGAGTATATAAAACAACAGTGCTTCAAAGATTATTCTAAAAGTAAAGATAACAAATAGAAACAGAGCAAAAAATATAACAAAGGGGAGGTTTCTCTCTGAATTAGTATGCCATCTTTGTTTTCCACATAAAGTCCACAAAGATAGATGAAGAACATCTGGGTTGTGTTGGGTTTGTTGGTTTGGGGTTTTTTTCCCAAAAGCACTTGAGGGAAATAAAAAAAAAAAAGAAAAGAAAAAAAAAAAAAATCTGTGCAGAGTGGTGTCTACTCTCAGCCAGGAGCTTCCTTGCAGATCAGATGTGAACATTTATCTTGCACAAGACGGTCGGAGGGGCAAGACCCCAGGTGGTGGCTGGGCAGAGAGCACAGGTCCCCGTGAGTCTCCTGAAGCAGCAGGAGGGACAGAGACCTCCAGGGAATCGCACCCGACCGACCTCCTTCTCCGTTATCTGCAAAGGAGGCACCATAGCCTCTCTTACCTACCTATTAGCCTTCACAATTTCACCCCATCCCCTCTCCTTTTCCCAAAATGCCAGTAAAAGTGCTGTAGCGTAGTTTCTAGAGAGACGAAAAGCGATTTGGGCTAATTTCTATTCAGAGATCCTCAGCTCTTTCATCGCAAATGAAGTCCCCTCAGTTTCTCAGAAGCTGATATTCCCGCAAACCGCTCTGCGTTTGACTGAGTGGCCAGTGCTTCCACAATACTCACCGCCTTAAAGTATTTTAGCAAAGACACTCGTTACCCAGGTCAGACAAAAAGTCATCGGCCGCATCGGAAAGCATCAGGCTATGATCTAGAAAAACAGCCTTACTTCTGACTAGGTCTGTATGGCTTGATATAAGGTCGCACCACAGATAAATATCACACGTGAATGATTCTGGCACCCTATTGACATCTTCACCAACACCTTTGGAAAAACACAAACACAAAACCCAGTATCCTCCCCTGTCCGGTCTCCTTTCCTCCAAAGTGATGAGGCTGGAAAATCCAACCCACTCTCTATGCCAACAATACCATACACTTCTTCTTATTTTGCTGCTAGAAAAGCCCTTATCCTACCCTACCTTGGTGCGAACATGTAAATTCTCTCAAGCGCACCGATATCTGGGACATATTTAAGTTCACTGCAATTTTTTTATGCTTCACTCATTCTGTACTACTCCAGAAAATAATAATGCAAATATTATCTTCTATGCACTTTGGTCCATGTTTGAAAACTGAATCCAACAAGCCTTTTATCTTAAAATAGTTAGAAGAAAAACAGAGGCAGGTAAAATGGAACCGGAAGGCAATGACTCTGAGCACTAACAAACCACATGCTCTTAACCCACTCATTTAACCTTTTTTTCCTGATTGTACCATCTGGAAAACGCTGGTTAAGATTTATGCCTTCCTTCTCCATACATTATAAATAACAACTACACGGAGGGCACCTTACAAGTTCCAGGTACTAATTTTTGAGAAGTACCAGTGAGCCTCTCAAAGTTAAATGTCAGCTTCTTGAGTTTGAGCTCAATCAAGCCTATGTCTTTTTCTCTTTTATTTCAAGTCCTTCATATCTTAGTAAGATTTCAGGAAAAAAAAAAAAAAGAGTTGAACTCAGCAAAGAGCTTGAAACCATCCCTGTCTTTAACTACACCTAAATTTAGAGTCATTGCAAAAGGAACTTTGGTTTGGTTCCAAAAGGAAACAGTGAGGCCAGCCATCAATCAGCATCTCACATGGAGTTCACAGCCTTGTTTCACTTCTTCAGGTTTATTTGTGGTTTCCTTTGATTTTTTTTTTTTCAATTTTTTTCTATAAGAAAAATGAAAGGATTACTGGCTGAGACTTTGTGTCATTATAATGCTTTTGAGGAGACTGACATTCTTGCAGCAGAACATGTAAAACAAAATTAAAACAAACAAACAAAAAAAAAGAAAAACAGCCCAGCAGCAACAACCCCCCCAACCAAAAACAAATCCTGCATGTCTGACACTTATGTAACAAAACAAAACAAGATATGAACAAAATTTTAAAGTTCTTTGTTAACTGCACCCCTTTTGCTAATGCGTACCCATATAGACTTTAATTACACGATTGTATACAACTTCTCAAATATTCAGTAACAGTATACTCTTACTCCTAATTTTAGGTGTTTATGCATTGAATCATTTAAAACTGCTCGGTGCTGTTATTTTTATGCCCAAATAGATTCCATTAAAGTCATTTATATGGAAAATACAGAGTAAGGCATTTCAGAAAACATATTACCAAGCAACAGTAAACATTTTCTGGAAAACAGAAGCCACCTATGCTTCTAGCTAAATTAGCATCATGGTTAACCGCCTCATCTCCTACGTGGCATGTCTGGAAGACAACAGTGTCTATCCCAACAGGTAAATGGGCTAAATAGTTAAATGCTTCAGCCCTTTAAGTGAACATAACATACGTTGTGCTGACAAACAGAAAGAAATTGTATATGGTTCAGTCCACAATCTGCTTACACGTTTAAGCACCTCCCAAGAGGCACTCAGAATTACTCAGGATTGAATCCAAGATGATTAAAATTCATATCATGGACAGGAAAGACCTACATTTAAAAACAAAAAGCAAAAAAACCTCAGTCACCTCTGACTCCTATTAGTGTAAAACTAATGGAACTCCTCCAGAGGTTTCTCCAGAGTGACGCGAGAAACAGGCCCCTGCCACCTTAAGAAAATAAATGCATTTTTTTTAAAAACTAACAAAAAACATTCTGTCAACAAACAGATGTCAAGGATGCAGGGAGGAAGGCTGCAACACACCTCAGGTATGGATCTGAAGTCTTGTTAAACAAATGTAAAAACACTGAAAAATTATTTTAAATTAAAGATTCGTCTTCCTGAAGTGAACAGGAATCTTGTCACATTATTTAAAAGGAATAGGATTTTGCCCTGTATGATCATGTAATTGAAGTGCCAGAATGCATACACCCAGGAGGACAGAGTTAACGCTGAACATGGAGTTAACATTGGTATTTCACGGCTCTGGAGCGATTTGCCGTGTAACCCTAACACTCTCCAAAGGCCGCCTTCCAACCAGAATTGCCTAGGGCTTTGTAAAATTGAAGAGTGGCAGGGAGAAAAATATTCCCTATTGCAGCTCCATTTGCCTGAGCGTTTCTGAAGCGTTTTTATCTCACGGCCCTTAAAATCTGGTGGAAGGTTCCTCGTTCCTGGCTGTGCAGTTAGATTGGCACCCCGCAAAGCGTCCTGACCGCCCGGCACTGCGGGACCGAGCTCCTCAGGAGAACACGAGGCAGAGTCTGGTTGCTGCTTCCACTTCACTTGATGAGAGAAGTGAGCTGTGCCAGCTCTTTGCTTGCTGTAGCTTCCTCACCAAGGGGAGGAGGGGAATAAAAAAAAAAAAAAAAAAGATAAAAAAGGAAAAAAAGGCAAAAAAAAAAAAAAAGAAAATCACCTTCCTATCCAAATCTCAGTCTTCTCAGTCCCTACCTGCCTGCAAAGGATCTGAAGCAAGAACGGCAATATTTTTAAGGGGAGAAGAGGGGGAGGAAGGCGACTGCTGCTCACTTCGGAGTGGTGCTACACATAATATGTTAACGTACGGAAAGGAAACCACTTCTTCACCTTTTTGCTCCCCTGCGTGGGAATGCAGCTTCGGTCATGATTGCACCTCAGGAACCACACAGTAAAAAGCCTCTCCAGTGAGACGGTTAGGAACTGGGCACGTCTTATCTTACAAGATGCTCAGCAAGGGCTCTGCTTCCAGGAAGACGGGCTTCCTTTTGCAAGTGCAAATTTTTATCTGCTTTTCCTACAAAATGAGTTGCTGGTACAAGTGTGAGTTCCTGAGCCAACAATTCATACTGCTGATACAAAAGCAGGCTGGGCACAGACCGTTTCGGGAAAAAAAAGGATTGCGTTTCAGAAGATATCTGCTCGTGAATGCTAAGACTTCAGTAAAGGACAGGAAAGAGCAGACTGTGAAGCTAAAAATAACCACATGCATGCAAATATCATATACTCTAGCACTACCACAGCATCTTCGGCCATAATACAGCAATAAAATGAATACGAGAATTGCTACAGATCAAAACCAGTCTTCAGCTGAGTATTTTAAGATGCTTCTTTTCCAGGAGAGAAGTTCCAACTTGTAAACCACACTTCTTTTTTTATCGGTGGGCAAGAATGCCAAATATGCCATTTTCTAGAGGCATGAGAGAAGCTCCAACCTAAGAACAAATTTGCCCGAAAGACAAAACTCACAAAGCCAAGCAGCAGCTGCATGGCATCAGAATGGAAACTGCTGCATAACCTAAAACTTCACAAAAACTTTCAGGATCACTGTAATGAGAGATGACATTTCTGCTTCTAGAACATCTTTCTTAAGGGCTCAGTTGTGCAAAGCACCTAAACACAACCGCGGCTGTAATCATGGGAGCAGCTCTCCATTTAACTTGATTATTCAGTTGGCATGATTAAATTCTAAGTACTTAACTGTGTTAATACAAACATCAAGGTTTTTGTCTCAGTAGGACGAATTAAGTAAGCTGAAATTCATCACACTGGTATATTTGAAGCGGTGGATTTCAGATTACTTCATCTCCTTTTCTCTAAGCATGCCATTTTGCCAAAAACTGTTGCTCCCTTGTTTTCTAGGCATTTGCTATATTTTAATGAGAAACTCTATTTATTGATTCCAATATTACATAGAAAAATGGGGTTTTCTTTCAACCAGATGGTGACACATAAACGTTACATAAAAACACAAGAGGGGTTTTTGTGGGGATTTTTGTTTTTTGTTTTTTTCTCCTTGATCATAGCTGAAGGCAGCGCCTTACCCCCCAGCCCAAGGCCGGGAATGCGCCTCGGCCTGGATTCGCAGCTGTGCTCCGGGGGCTGCAGGCGCAGGGACGGGGGCTCGCGAGGGGCCGGTTGGGATGCCCTGACGGAAGGGTTTGCTCTGCCCTGGCCTGGTGCCCGTCGGAGGGAAGGGAAAGCCCCAAGGTTCTGCTCCGCAGGGGGGGCAGCAAGACCCTCAAGGTGCCCATCCACCAGCCAGGCAACGGCAAAACGAAGCGGTAAGGCAGACGTGCCCTCCTTTTTAGCTGTCACACCCCCAGACGCCCGATTCTTTCTTGCTTTCAGTAGTGCTGAGCTTTAAGGAGTAAACAATATAATACAGAAGGATTTTCTAGGACTAGCTGTTAGCTCTTATAAAAGAAGATTCATCATTACATTTCTCTATTCCTACATAAAAGAAATACATCTAATATTAGTAATAAAATATTTTCTTTGTATCAGTGGCGGTAAAACACTTTCTTATCATACTCCTTTAAAGAAGATTAGCTAATATGTAGAACTCCTAAAGAAAATCACAAGAGGAATCAGGAATGTAATGTGTTGCTGTTTTGAAGTGCTAAACATTTTTCTTTTTCAAACTATGAAACTTTGTCCCATCCCAGCTTATGTCAACCATGCTGACAGAATAACAATTTTCAGGTTGCACCACATCAACGCGTCAAAAAGCAAACAACTGCACCCTCGAAAGTTTGTTTAAATCCCCTACCTTTCCTACATAGAGTGGGTCTGTACCCATGTATTCTTCCAGCACAAAGAATTGATTCCACACCCAGCTGCGTTTGGTTCTCGTCCTCCCTGATTGAAAGTAGGGCTTTGACCTGGACCTGGAGAGCTCTGCTTGATTCATCCCAGAAAGACACAGGAAAAGAGCTAGTATCTGCAGAAAATGGCAGAACTCCACTTTGCCCAACTTCATCTTTTTTTTTTTTTTTTTTTTTTTTCCTGTGAAAGAAAAAACCTTGACGAGAGCAGGCACAATTCCAGTTGTCCTAGCAGCTCTAGCCTCCGGCAGGGTGTCAGCTGGGGCTCCAGAGATAATAATTTGTGGAGTGGTCGATTGAAGAAGTCACCGCTGCTGAATAGTCTTCACCAAAGAAATGATGCGATAGGTACCTATCCAGGAAAAAGACAAGAACCATCATCAGAACTTTTTTTAATATTTTAAAGAATGCAAATTCTTTGCAGCTTTCACATCATGCATCAGAAATGTTTATTTATGATTTTTCTCATTGTCAACACAGTTGAGTTTACATAATAAGTCTCTGAGAACTTAGAGCGCGTTCCTTGGATGGCAATGCTACTGCTGATACATCTGTATTTACAGCTATAAAGCTTTCTCCTGACTGTTCCCTTAATACACCGGTTTCCCCGGTACAAATGTTGAATTTTTTTTCTCTTTAAAATAATTAAAGCAAGTGTAGTTATTGACAGTTACTTGGTTTGATTTTTCCTCCTCTGTCTGCTACAGTCTGTTTTACTTGTTATTACCATGGTATAGTTACAACCTAGCTACAGGCAGGAGGTTATATTAAAGGCAAGGACTTAACACTAGTTTAACTCTCTTCCACATAACTGGAAAGTGAAATAAAGGAGTATAAGATGAATCAGAACAATTTGATTGATCCTTAGTCACAGTCCCCCAGATGTTATGATTTGTTCTGATCTGAATCTGACCCTCTAAAGAGCCCTCAGAGTCTCCCCACTCATTTTTACTACGTTCCTAAAGCAAATGTCAGGGACGGTAAGAAGCACGTTAGACTGGTTTATATACTTAAACACAAATGTGTTCAGAAAGATCAGGGGATAATGTGATTTTGTGTTTTCAAGGAAACCTTGATTCAATGAAGAATGTTTTTTTCAGCACTAACATGTACAATTTTTATCTTTTTGTGCATCATCCTCTCTGTTTTTATTTCAAAATCTTGATCATTTAATAACTGATAAGACTCACTAAAAAATATAATCGATCACAGAAAAAAAAACCCTAAACCTTCAATAATTAAGCAAGTCTTTTTTTTTTCTGCCTTTTACAATTGAGAGCCTTCTCTGGCCAAATGAAAATGTAGACGTAGTATGACGCTTTTAAAAGTATACGTTCTGTCGGTCAGAACCAAACATAGCTTTGCCTTTCAGAGGAATCACCTGCAATAAGCCCAGGTAAGCAAAGCTCTCTCTGACACAAGCATCCTTCTCCAAGGGAGCAACATGGCAGAGAAGTATTTAAGAAGTGCCAAACACAAGGTGAAAATGAGGGTGAAATTAAAACAGATAACAAGGCATTCATTTGGAGGGAACCGCTGCTAGTTAGGAAGCCATGGAAGAAAGAAGACTTCATCCTTTCTACATTTAATTAATCTAAAAAGGCTAGGCATTAAATCACATACACATTAAATGCTCTAGATAGATTATCATTATATCCCTACCCACCACTATCGAAACCGAGTGAAATGTGATCTCTGCTGTTTTCAGTTTGTCAAGCTCTTTTAGCTGCAGAACACCTATGCATCGTGCTGCCAAAGGTACCTAGAGGGCAGAAACATGAAACAAATAAAACAGCTCTTCTGATTACAGACTGTATTTAAAGCCTTTTTATAGTAATCCCTTCTGTGGTACTGCCCTGCACAGAAAGGCTTTGCTTAGAGACTGGTGGGATAAACCACGAACCCACGGAGCGTGTTTGCTAAGCAGCAGCAATTTGAAAGCTTCCATATGTGAAAATCCGGTGTCTCCCTACAGGCAAAACAAAGAGAATAGGCAATACCTTACCTAAAGACCTTAATTTCCAAAACACGATGCTACTGTTTTAAAAGATGTCTCTCCAACACGGACCAAGATTCTTTTTGTGGCGGGATTAACACACAGGTGTCATCCTCACCAGCAGAGCATAGTTTAAAATGATTAATCCCAACTAGTCATAGCTCGGTTTTGATCTGGCCCTTTGGGTAAATCCTGACCATATGACACAGTAATTACCAAGGGGGTTGCCGTGACTGTTAAGGAGAGGGGCTCTGCTTCCTCCGAGATGCGTTCACTTCCTACCGCTCAGTTCAAGTAAGACAAGTGCTGTTTGTATTGGAGGCACCCTTTACTTTCCCTCTCTGTGTCTAAGTTAGATCAGGTTAAAGACATCTGATATTGATAAACTGTCAGTTTATTTCAAAGAGGCGGCAGATTGTTATTTAACAGAGATAAAAATACGAAATGGATTTTCTTAAGAAATGTCAGTAAAACATTTACAATATGCTAGAGTCTTTCCACTAAGCAGTGTGAAATGTCTTGTTCTTGCTCTGAACAGACATTTCAAACCTAGAATTGCTCTAACCTTTATCTCCAAGAGCTTTCTCTTCTATCCTTTCTTTTACACCTGCAGGAAAGTATGAAAGCCACCATATGGAGTGCCATGGTCCCCACCACACACTACAGCACAGAGCTGAAAAACGTACCCAAAATACCAACTGAAAACCAGTCCATATGCTAGACAGCACAATCTGATGAAAAGCAAAATACTCACACCCCCCTGGGAAAAAAATTGTTGTCATTTACTCATTCTCAAACACTTTCACCAGACAGTCTCCAGAATCCTAATTATTTTTATTCAGTTGTGTGGCAGCACTTTCTGCTCTGAAACACTCCTCCTTCCCTTCCCTACCTTTTTCAGGATAAGTCTTCCTATTCCTCTTAGAGCCCCTTTTTTTTAGGTTTTTATTTATAGTTGTGCCAGCACATTGCCTTTTGAGTGTGATGCTTCCCAAACCAGAAGTAAAAGTGTATGGTATCTAAAAATCTTTTCTGTTTTGGGAATAATTATTTATTAAATCACATTTCATTGCCTTTCTTACTGATATAGATACACATATTGGTATGGATTTTTTAATTAAAGAAAGAAAAATATTGTATTTCTGTCCAAGCACAACTAGCACTTCAAGATCACCTGCTCTACGAAGTCCACAAGTGTGAAGTCCACAAGTCCACATAAGCAGCATCCCAGCACTCATAAAACTGAAAACTAAAAGGTGCTGTTGTTCTTTTGTTTCCTCGTCAAAGCACAACTTCAATGCTCGGGGTTGCACTTGCAGCGGTGGATATGACTAACACTGACAGCAATAGAGGGAATGCAATCCTCTCATTCCAGTGCCTTCTCTGTCATCTGCGTTTACAGGTTGAAGTGTGAAGTGAAGGCAAAACTGACCTGCAACCATTTTGTATTTTGTGTTTAAAGATGCTTTTTTATAAAATGGTATCAGTTTCTGCACAAGCAGGAGTCAGAGTACACAGAACTGAGAATTATGTGCAAATCATTAATTACCCTAGACCATAAGTGCACCTTTACGTCTTGTTTCTGGATCTCCAAAATGCTCGTCACCTCACCAAACAGGAGGAAAACGCAATCATGTTTTCTGACTCATGCTTTACCTACATAAAAAGTAATTTAGGCTTTAAAAATAAAATTAGTTTGTCTGCTGGTATATTTAAAGGAACTAGGCTTTACCTTTCACATCTAAGTTTGTATTCCCTATTTACTTTGCATGTAGTCCTGACAATCACAAATATGAAAAATGTGAAGTATAAAAGCTAGTTTGTAATTCAAAGAGTATGTAAAGCGATCTGGACTGTGCACGTAGTATGTTTTATCAGAGCACTAACATGCTGTCTATGTAAACAGTTATAAGAATAAAAAAAAAAATCCACTAAATATCTAATCTCTCATGTTTGTGTTCTTAAATAGCTGGCTGATATATAAAACATCAGACTGAAGAATACATATTTGAAAAAATAATAACCCCCTTATTCAATATATACCATAAAACTTACATTTTCTCCCATCTGCTGTACAGAAATTGAACTATATTTAAGCCACAGTCTAGTAGCAGAAGTGTTCTGGTGAGCACTGCTAATCTGAAAAATGTTACTACTCTACTTCGCCAAAACAATCTGCTAGTGTCAAAAAGACACTATTATGCACTGTCTCCGAGGGGCAATCTTGATTTGTTGAAAACATTCAGATCATGAATAAGATCCTCAGCTTTAAGGAATAGTTCCCCTCGCTGCAAGCAATTAAGGGTAATTTACACCCACTGAAAATCTCTCTGAATATTTTGCTTCACTCCGTAATTTCTAAAACAACGCATCAAGACTAGTCCTCGCCGTTTGTGTGTAGCAGCGAGCACCAGTAGACATGGACAAAACTCATCTTCAGCCTCCTAGACATCCTCATAAAAGCCCTCTTTCCCCACTCCAGAGGTTGCCCCAGCCTTGTAGTGCCGTTTGCTCAAGGGTCTTGAGATCTTCTTCATACCACCTAACCTTTGCAGCCAAAGCGCGAATTCCTGCAGACATCCCCCCACGCCTTGCTACCCGTGGCACGGTGCCAGCTTAATCTGTGAACTGTATCGTTTCCCTCTCAGCCTCTTCAATCCAACAAGGGATTTTGTCCTTCACCGTATATTGTCCTAAAGTCCTTCCAACGTGTAAAATTCTTCAGCAAGAAGTGGAAATCCAAAACCTTTTCCATTTCTAAACTCCACCAGTCTGAATTACTCTTCTCTTTTTTGAAATCTCACTGCCAGCTCAGGGCATCCATTGAAGGGGTAACTCAAGAGTTTTCTACTCCTCTTGCCTTCCCTTTCCTCCCCCCATTATTCTCCTCTCCTCAGATTGTTTCAGTTTTTGACATCATTGCAAAATTTACTGCGTAAATCTGGACCTCACCGTCTCTGAAAGTGCAGCCCGGACAACACCTGCTAGTAAATCTTGGTTTAGCTTGGTCAATAGTGCACAGTTATCCTGTGTTTGGGGTTTTTTTTTTCCTCTACTTGAGTCATTCAATAAAATAAGACCCTGCACGTTGAGATAATTCTGAGGGTGACTGTTGCCACTGGATCTTGAACCATGATCCCTTAAACACAGCGGAATCAGCAGGTGAGCCCCCTGACAGCTGAACTACCCTCTCTGAAATATTTATGTTTTGACATTCAATTTTACAATGCCCATTGGAAAGGATGTCACTTCCCAGGGCAGAGAAAATTCACCTTTGTTATGAGCCTGCAGCTCCTCTGTGTCACACATCCTAAATATCACAGGAGACTCCTTCACAGGCACAGGAATTCTGTGATCCTTGAGACAAAGGGTTTAGAGAAGATAACATGTCTAATTACGGTGTAGATTGCAATGTCTGGTTATCACTTTTTTTCAGGGAAATTAAAAAAAAAAAAGAGAAAAGAAAAAAGGAGGGTGCCTTGGAGCAAGCGAGGTGGGGACCCTTCCATGAAATGAAGCTCTGTGAGTCAAGGCAGTACGATGAAACCTATTAGCTCCCTGTGCCAGATGACATTACAACTACAGACCACAACCTCCTGCCGCTAACTGGCCCAAATATTCACATGGGAGATCTGTAAATGTAGTGCACATCCTGCAGTCTGCATCTGGTTACCAAGCAAAAAAACTCTCCCTGCTCCAAACATACGGCACTGTCACACTGCACTGGCTCCAGTACCCTCTGACTCAGGTGGAAGGACCTGATGAGACAACAGAAAAACACTAGACACACTTCAGTAAATGGTACGGCTTCAAGAAAGGTGTAAAGAAAACCAAGGAACAGCTTTTGGTCTTTCATACTGCTCTGCAGCTGAGCATCAGATTGTATGTGGATAGAGTGCTAAGTCGTTTGGGTTGTTGGTAGGTTTCTTTTTTTCCCTCAAGGAAAATTAACCAAAGAAAGGTTTTTACTTTTTTTTAAATACCATTTTCTTCACTTGAAAGTGCTTTGCTGGTTTTTCACCTTTCTATGGTACGTTTTATAGATCTAAGTTGCTGGAAAGGCTTATGCTAATTTGATCAGTTATTGAAAAGAAACGCTAGCAGTATTTGTATATCTGTAACCGATCAAGTCAAATATTTAAATTTCCACAAGCTCAATTTCTGCAGCCTCATTTAAGCTGAGGAACATCACGTAATCCCTAGGGATGACTTTCTTGCAGAACCGCTGAATTCCCAGGGGAGGCACCCCTGCATCACTGCTTAGAGTTAAGCCCGGTTCGACAGCAAGAACCGAGTAACCATCATCTATTTTATGCACCCTTCCTCAGCTAGAATCTAATGATTTTTTTTACCACAAGAAAACAATGCCCAGTAGTAGCACGAAAGTTTACGTGAAAAAACTGTCCATGATAAACTGAAGAAAACTGAATGGCTGAAGAAAGGCCTTCATTGAAGAACTGCTGAACACAACAGACATTGAAGCCAACAGCCAAAACCCAAACTGAAGCTATTTGGCTACTTGGCGATTGAAGCCAATAGCCAAAAACATACACAGAAACTTACTAGCCAACCTGGCACTAAAACTGACCCCCAAGCAGCGTGTTCATCGTCAAACCATTTGAAATCTAAAATATTTTCTGTTTTCATCGCACATTGGAGTCAATTTGTGAGTTGAATACCTTTGAGAAAAGCCTTAGCCAGGTTTGTAGCAAAGTAGGACTTTAAGTTAGGGCAGAACAACCTAGGGTTTCGCGTTAATAATGTTCTTCTTCAGTCAAGTCTCTGACTGTTGCAGAAACGTAGAAAAATATGGGCACAACATGCACCCACACACAGTTGTAGATGACAAGGATAGGTGAAAATCTGCATGGATGCTACATCCATTCTTCTCATCAGATAATTCATGGATAATCTGCTGTTATACGAATGCTTTACAGTTACCCTTTTATATGGAAAGACAAGACTGCTTTGCTATTAAATCAATAAAAGGAGACTTAAGAGAGTTGTGAGGCTGTCATCTGACTCTTAACACAATTCTAATGACCTACATCAGCCTTTAATTACAGTAAATTCTCCCATTATAAGGGTGAAATGCCCTCTGATTAAAACTGCAATCTTCAATGGCTTTTTGCAAGAAAATTGTCTGCGTTACTGATGTTTGTGTTTTTATTCACATTAAGTGACAGGCACTTCTAACACGCAGTGGTAGCTCTGATTATTACCTTTGATATTTCTCTAATATTCCAGGTAGTTTTTAGTCTATATCAAGTACTCAAACCCAAGATATTTCACATACTTAACATTAAAAGTTGTCAGAGTCAGCTTTTAGCTTCTTTACTTTTTCCCCCTTGCTGTGGATTTTATTGCAATTGTTTTTTAAGTCTTACTTAGCCTTTTTTCATGACCCTAAACAAGAAGTGTCTAGATTAGATCCCCTGGTAGTTGCAGGCAGCAGAGCTAGAAAAGTGTGTACCAGGACTTTAAATGGGACGTTACATTTGGTCCCTAGGCAGTGCTTTTGGATTTGTTTAGCGGATTTTTTGTTCTTTTTTCCCCCAAAGATGATAACAGACCCTTTGCACTGAACTAGCTCCGATGAGGCACAGTCGTATGATTTCTAAACATCCTCACTTCACTTTTTCATCTGTAAAACCGTTATGATAGTGCTACGAGCAAATCAGCATCACTTCCCGACCAATCTTTATCGGTTGACCTGTTGTACCTTGAGAAGCTATATTCTCAGCAAACTTAATTTACTTATGCAACTTTCGTGCTACTGCCCACCACAATAGCTCTTCAGCTGAGATTACATAGACCTGGCTTTTTCAGAAACAGAGCAAGTATCCAGCTTTCACCAGTGACAATTCACTGCAAACTTCAAATCATGTAACAGAGCAGCAATTAGTGAATGCAATGAGGGTAGAAAAGTCACACATCATTGCCGAGGAGATACTGTTTCAGCAACTGGCATCCTTAGGAGTTTGGCTCCTATATGTATTTGCTTATTTGTCCTGGAAGAGCGATTTATTTTCTGCAAAGCTGTACGGTCAGCTATGTTTTAGCTGAAAAATGGCAAGGCAGTATGTCTTGTTAGAGAGACTATAAAGTATATGCTGCCCTTTCAAGTCTCTGCTTTGACTCGAGAAGTTATCTATCAATACACAAGATTTTATCTTTGCAACAGGGAAAGATTAAAGTCTCAACATTTCAGCTCCCCGAATCAGAGTCCCTCACAACTCTCCATCTCCCATCCCTCACTAAATCCCCCGGTTTGCCGGAGAAGACAGCGTCCGCAGGACCCTGGCTCATCTGAACTACCTCACCTTTTGAAAGCACTAGTACAAAGGCTAAGTCTTATTTCAAAAAGGGACAATTTTTCCTCCTTTTAGCAACTACAACTCTGAGGCTCCAGATCACAAACCGCTTGCTACCGTAGGCGCACACAAGCTGTTAGAGGGACGCAGGACATGCCCGTGCGTGGATATGGGGAGAGATGGGGGGACGGGGCAGAGGGGGAAGGGTCAGCACCAAACAGCCCAGCACTGCAGAGCCAGCCTTACCAGCTGAATACTAACCAAAGAAATAAGCTCCCATCATTTCAACATTCGCAAACTCTAGAACATCCTTGACATAAAAAGAGGAAAGCTCCGGGAAATAACTCAGGGCATTTCTTGGCCTCGGTAATCTTTTGCTCTGTAGCATCAGCGCCGTACTCTGAGATGAAGCCAGACGGCCACTTTGGCTTGGCAGCAAGGACCGAGCTAGCCAGGACCTGGCGTTGCCTGTATTCTGCAGAAGTCTGTGGTCCTCCCTTCCCCCACCCCACCTCCCCTCTTTGCCGGGAAGACTTCTCCAAAGAGTCAGAGAGATGCTATTGTTCTCCCTGTTTTTCAGAAGGCGCACGCAGACGGGGATACCACCAGTGCCCTTACTTCCCAGGGTTTTCCCCATCACGTCCCGGTACCGGTGCTCC
>NW_009618299.1:21609-59575 GCF_000690535.1 Cariama cristata | reverse complement strand
TATCAGAAATAGTGTGGCCAACAGGACTATGGATGTGATTGTCCCCTTGTACTTGGCACTGGTAAGTGAAACTTAGAAAACGGCTTTGATTTGCCTAGGCCTGCCAAAAAAAATTAGGAAAAGGATGAATTTATAGCAGTGACAATTTCATACTTCATGATGTTTCCCTACTTGTCCCACATAGAAGAGAACAAGGTTCAAGACCCCCAAACATCCAGTTCCTGGAGGCCCCTGGGAGAGCAGAGTCAGTGACTGTAGCAAGAATCAGAACTACTGCTCTCCTGGAAAGTCCTCTCAGAAAAACCCTAAGAAATCCCTACCTTCAGGTGAATTAATAGCTATGCTCACTCCAGTCTTTGGGTGGGAGGGGAAGCAAGAGTAAGAAAAAAAAAGTAGTAACACTTTCCCTTCCATATCTTCAGTAAGCATCTCCAGCCTTCCGATCTAACTTGGAAAGACCAAATGCAACTGCAGCTGAGCTCAGAACTTTGCTCAAATCACTGGGAACAGTATTTACAGAGCAAACCAGCAAGTGTTATAGCTGGCCACAAGAAACATGAAACAACAAAGCTGCTCCACTGACACATGCAGTACATTCCAAGTTCCTCCAATCAAAGGGAAATGTTTGTTCAAAAGCCTAAAGAAAAGTTGCTGACATCTTCAAATAGAGTGCTAGGAAAGGGGTCAGCAGCAAGTTGCAACTAGAATCAAGCAAAACTCTGCCATACCATCCTGACATAAGCACAGATGCTCACAAGGGATTCAGCAGCTGTAACTCTGTGGCTGGCCACCCCCTGTTCCAGCAAAGTTTAGAGGCCAAGTGAAGTTTAGATAAGCAGACTAGAGACAGCTTCATCCAGACCAGCTAAGTATTCACAACATCAAACATGCTGCTACTCTTACTGATCCACTTACCCACTCAGTTCCCCTCTCATCTCTGTTGAGCATTGCTCCATACTATCACCTCATTATTGCATATTTCCTCTTCTCTCCATTACAAGGAAAAATCCTTGAACTGTGCTATAGCAGGAATATCATCTGAAAACTTTGTGCAATTCTTCTCTATTCAGTTTTCAAAACTCTCCCAATATCCTGATGTTAGTTCAGCTGCTAGTGAAACTCAGCTCCTGCTGCGTTACTAGGGCTGTAAACAGTACCCCGATAGAGCCCCCAAGCTGTTTGGTAAGGCAGGGGCTGACTGAGCCATTCTCCCACTCTAGGCTGAACAGCGTTGAGATCAATTAAAAGGAAAGTCATGCTGCCTGCATCCATACTGTATTTGTCTGGTGGGTAAATAGACAACTTTTTAGAACTTTTGGGCCAGTGCCTTTCTTCATTACTAAGGCCCCACCCCTCCTCCCCTTTAAATATAATACTTCAACACTTTGAAACTGCTCCAAGAAACAGTCTTTACCCATGGTTAGTTTAAAGAATACAATGAAAATTCAAAATGCCACCAGGGTGTTGGTCACATCAGTCCTAAAATTTGAATCTCAGAAGTGCTCAGAGGCATTTGCCCTGTGAGGTCAGCCTGACTTTTGCAAAAGTGCTTATCAAGTTTCAGGAATTCACACTGTCTCTGTGATCATAGTTTAGTCTTCTACATAATACAGACCAACTCATCTGAGAGCTGGCAACAGAAAGTAGTCCTTCAGATGGTTTTCCATGAACTGGTAATCTGTGAAAGCAGTTACGTAAGTATCAGTAATGTCACTTTAGATCTGGCCCAAGATGGCACACAGAAGAGTTACTTGCATGGGTTACCCAAGTATGCTTCCCTCCTGCCAATGAGGGCTACAAGATTTCACATTTTTCCCCTCAGCTTTCAGGGCTGCAGATTGTGGAACCATCTTTAAGGTTCAGGTACAGATTAGCCCAATGCCCGTGAACAAGTTACCTTTGGTAGCTGGAGGGCTCACAGCTACATATAAGAATTTCTCCCACGCTAAGACTCTTTGCAGCAATCCTTGGGTAAGAGCAATCGGGAATCTCAGATAGATGCAGGGAGCCAGAGGCTCACTTGCTCTGGATGAACTATGGTGTGGCCATTCCAGACTTTACAACAAGCTAGCACTGACATGACAGTCACCTTGCTTTCTGTAACATGCAGAGATTTGAAACTAGGTGGTATCCATTCTTCTCTTGTAGTATGTATGTTGATTTCTAAGAAGGATCCAGCTGTACAGCTAGTATTTGTTTTACTACATTTCCTGCCAAGGCTTTTGATATGATGAGCTTCCCTGAAAAGACTGACATGGATGTTCTGAGCCTTTGCTACCTCCAGGCAGCTTTTCCTTCTTCTGTGTTGTAGACACCTCTGGATGAACTGTTCATAGCAAGCAATTTATTCCACAAAATTCACCCTTTGTGCTAGCTCTAATTTTTACAAATCTGTTTGAGAATTACTACACAAACATTTCCTAGTAAAAGGAATCTTAGCCTCTGGCTTGCAAACTGTACTCACTACATATATTTGCTATTTATTATGAGAAACTGCCTTCTGTATGAGAGATTGCCTTAATCCCATGGTTTGGTTACTGCTCCCTCATTGGGTGACTATATCCATACCAAGAGGACAGAAGATGTAGATCTGTCATTTAGCCTCTAATTGCTTCACATTATCTTCAGAAAAATCTGTAGAGCAGAGAAAGTTTATAGTTTTTTCTTAGCATAATATTTCAGTAAGGTTTCCAGGGGCTATAACCATAGTTAGGGCTAGGATCAGGTTACATAAAGCAATTGTATGCAGCATATATATCTGTTAATGTCTTAAAAGTGTTGTCTCCCTTGGAAATGGTAATTGTTAAGTTGTGCTAGTACTTTATGCAGCCTCCAAACCAGCCCTGGCCATTCAGGCTGGTGCAACTTAAGAATTACCACCTTCAGCTGTATGTGCTGCTCTCAGTCTCTTAAATCATTTCATATGAATCATCAGAACTTATCTGGAGGTACCTTAATATAGGCAAGGTTGTTTTTGCAGTTTCAGCCTGCATTAACTGGTCAAACTAAACCCTGGAGGAAGGTAAGAGGAGAAATTAAGCTCTACCTCAACCAGATGCTATAACAGAATTGCAATCAGATATGCTGACTAGTTAATGAATTTAAGATGAGTAACTACCTTCTTAGTGAAGGCAGAGACTTCATTAGAAAGTATTGCAACACACTTAACAGGATTATTTCATTACCTTTGGAGTAATACTAACCATGAAAGAACGGGTTACATATTTATGCCCATCTATAAATACATCAATGCCAAAAATGTAGGAACATTATTCTTCTGCATTAATTGTAGAACTATTTATGGTAGAAGGGTCCTCTAGATGTCAACCAGCCCAATCCCCTACTCAAAGCAGGAACAACTTCAAAGTTAAAATCAAATTCTAAGATAGATCCTGTTGCTCAGAGCCTTGTCCAGTTAAGTTTAATACCTCCAAGAATTGAGGTGCACAACATATCTGAGCACCTGTTCCAACATCTGACCACCTTCATTATGAATTTTTTTTCCCCTAATACCTAATCAGAACTTCCCTTGGTGCCACATGAATATTTTGAATACTAGAATACCTAAGGGTAAAGGTCTAAATCTAGGAAGGATATGCAAATAACATCACCTTAATCAACATGTTTGATGAATATTCATTAACTTATATGCATAAATAGACATTTTAATTAATGGAGCTCAAGATAGATTTTCAGCCACAGCATGGGCCAAATTTTTAGAACAGGAGATCATATTTGTTCCTGGCTGGCTCTGTCATCATCCTGAATTGGGATTCAGCTTGGTTTGCAAGTAGGACTTGGTGCTACTTGTCCTAGATAAAGTGAAACAACTTCTGATACTGGTCGTTTCTTGCTGTGGGCTGCAAGGAAACTGGGCTGATGCCTCCCTTCAGTTGACAGGTTGGGGTTTGTGTCTTTTGCATTCAGGACTAAGTTCCTAGCTGCTACCTCTACAAGTGGGTAGAGGTGTCCTATCAGCTTCTACTCACCATTTACAAGTTTGTGTAAAAGTCAGAGAGAGGGATGCGATACAGTCCCCTTCCTCATTCACAGACAGACCCAAGGGTCACATGTTGGGAGAGACAGTGAATGTGTCTATGGTAACACTTGGCACGTACCAGGAGTGCACTTTTGAAAATGACCTCCTGATCATCTCTAGTTACCACACTTTGGTTCATAACATGATGTGCTGTAAGACCATGCCAACTAGATTCTTCACAAATAAAGCTATATTGGAAGATGAGCTAATGGGAATTTGCTAATGATACAAGAGCAGAGCCAGTCTGAGTTAACATCCCTTCCCTGAAAACCTACACGAAGTGAACATTAGGTCCTAAGCACCAATTGTTTCTTACAAATTCACCTCCGTTGTACCACACTGTTTACAAATGTAAACCTAACGTATGCTGCGTGCTGTGTCTCTGCAGTTAGAATCATCCTAGTAAGGACTGCCAAAGGAAATTCAGCCCTGAGTGACCATAGCTGTAGGAAAGCCACCTGGAAGGATGCCTTATCTACCTAGATGGTTGTTCGCCAAGACTGGAGAAGCATATGGAGCAGCCACCATGGCATGAACAGTACCACAGCAAGAAGCACAGGTCTGCAGTCAAGTTCTGTAGAGCTGCAGTCATCACTGACATGTTCACACCAGCCACGCTCACAAACACAGGTGGGTAAATAGTCCATGTTTCAGGTTCAAAGGCCAATTTGAAGAATTGGGGGAGAGGAGGGGACACTGACACAATGAGGAAAAAATAAGTAAACCAGAATTTCAGATCAACTGAAAAGTTTTTTGTACAGCCACCAAACTGTATTCATCTGTAACTTATTTTGACACATTTAAAGAATCATTTAAAAAATTTATTTCAATTGAACGCCTGAAAAATGTATTTTAAGAATCCTAAACCACGGACATTTTTCTTAATTTCATAGTGTTTTTTCCAGCTGAAACCATCAGCCACGTTAGATCAAGTTTCAGAAATGGTTCTGCTCCCTTGCAAGCTCTTTAATTTTCTGTGTGAAACTAAGTAACAATTTGCTAACTGTACTTACTATAAATGCACTTAGGAACACACTAGGCACTTATATCTTCCATGTTGGGTAAAATGCAGAAAGCCTGCTAGGCTGCCAGTGGCAAAGGGATGTTTCAATAGCTAGAATTCTAAAATATCACCTAAACTTGCTTTTTACATGTAGATGCCTTTACTGTCCACCAGAAAAATGTAATGAACACAGAACTTCAGTGAAACATACTCAGAAGGTAACAGCATCCTCTGTTTTACCTGAAAGGAAAGTTTGCTTGCATTCACCAAGTTGGCAGCCACTGAAAGGATGAGACATTTCTAAGATAAATATTGCTTCGTCCCTGAAATGGCACATACCCAGCAAATACATTATCAGAATGTACAGCTTAAAGATTTTCATTAGGAAAGTGAGCAAAGGTTTTTTCAGAGTGACAAGCAGAACCTTCCTGGTCTTTTTTTCCTCCCATTTTTCTTTTACAGTTCATCTCACTTGATTTCCAAATAAAGGTTCTCTCAGAGCCTCTAGCTCAGTAAAACTTGTTAAACGATGTTCAGCTGGTAAAGAAATCCTGTAAAAACTCAGTGAAAACATAGCAGGGTGGACGGTTGAAAGGATCTAACATACTGTACTATCCGTAAGAAATGGGGTAATATATGACAGTATGCCATTCCCATTCTGCACAGGTCATCTAGGATGAAAACCTGCCAGCTCACTTTCAGTAGTGATCCATTAGATCGACAGATATGGAAAAAAATCAGATACAAAGTGCACATGAAATGGAAGCAATTCCTGAAGCTTATGGATCTCCAGACACATACAACAGCTTTGTCATGTGTGGGCTGTATGGTGACCAGATTCCACACAGGGACTTCCAAATATTTCAGACTGAAACACCTACATGTTCAATTTCAACTTCTGTTCCACCCCAAAATATCTAAATTTCCTTTTCAACCACTGTATGAGTAAAGATAGAGGTGAAGACATGTGTGCGTGCAATGAGCAGACAACAACATTTTCAGAGTGGAGGAAAAAGAAAGTGCCTGAACAGCTTTTGCCAGGCCTGTTCCCCACATGCTCTCTGGATATCCCAGCAAATAGCAGCTTGCTTAAAGCAACCAGCTGGCAGAAGATAAATATTCCACCCATGATAAGAAAAGAATCCAAGTATGAGACCAAAAGCTGAATTTGCATTGGAAAGGGATGAGCTCACTTTCTCTCCAGGGACCAAGGAAAGGAGGCTGGCAAGGAAGCTGGAGCAAGAGGTTGGTTATGAAACACTTTTTTACTTCAGCTATTAATAACAGTCTCCAAGCCACAGGGCACTTGAGAGGAGAAAGGCATCTCCTTGCTTCTATTAATCTTTTTGTCCACCTATTTACATTGTGCTGGCCACAGGGGAGAGGGAAGCAGAGCAAGAATGAAAAGTTAAGGAGGTTAAGAGGGCTGAAAAATATTTGCTCCTACTTGTTTGGAGGCAGAAATTAAATGATCAATAAAAAGTCACTGAGACAGCAATTACCAGTAAAAACTCACTGATGACCCAATAGCTCATGGAACAAAGCATTATCTCAGCACTGCTGTCAAGCCAAAGAAAAAGCACAGCAAAGGCTATGCCACAGACAGGTTCTTTTATATGAATGTACATCTGATTCTCACAGCAAGATATTCCCATGAAGCTTGGTACTTATTGAACCAGCTTTGAAATCTATTTCAAAGAGACATCTGGGAAGCAGGGTCCCAGATTGCCAAGAAGACAATAAGGGTCCACTGATACCACTAATTCTGCTGAGGATCTCTGATTACATGCAGTGCAGTCTAAGGTGGCCTATCTCTGTTCCTTGGAAAGCTATTTTAGATACTGCTTTATGGTATAAGTGTGCCTTTCTATATATGTTTACTCCTCTTTACTTCTTAATGTGAGGAACATAAGCCCATCTATGTGTCTCCATACTGTTAGTTTACAGCTAGCTCCACAAATTGCTGAGCTAGAGAAAGCACTTAGCTTTCTTGTAGCACTTCAAGTTCTTGTAGCACTTCAACCTTGTGTTAAAACAGCAGAAATCAGAACATGACAGAAATCATTCAGATGCTTTGCATCCCATATTAGGGAACTAAAACTGAGACCTAACACAGACTAGTCTCCCAGAAGGTCTCACTTAGAGGCTCAGCCTCATCCAGCACCTACAGCAGTCTCTTAAGAACATCACTTAAATAAAAGGACTTACGTGGGCTATGCAACATATCTACATGACACTTTTTTCATGTAGGTTTTGTCCCTCAACTGAGCTTGGGGTGGGAGTTTCACAACTTTCACTTGAACATAAATTGTGGTAAGGAAAAAGGAGAGAAAGAAAAGTTCCTGGCAGGGGTCATATAGGGATTCGCAGCAATCAAACTAAGGAGACCAATTTTTAGAATAACTGTATTTTTCCCCTATCTTAAGCATTGGCACACAGTCAAAAAGCATTTTGGTTACATGTTGAAGATGTGGTTTCCTCACTCACATGGTTACATGTAAGAGGTGAATTGGCTTACCTTAAATTTTGGGAAGTACACCACCATTAGCACGGATCCTATTTTACACATTTTAACCAAAAGATAACTATGAGAAACCACAGGATTTGAAAGGATTGCAGTTCCAAAAAAACCTACCCACAGGCAACTAGCCTACCAAAGAAATAATGAGGAAGGAATCCAGCATCAGCTTTTCAGTAAGGCTGGGTCTTTTCCCCATGAGAAGACTGCACCATGGATAGACCAGAAAGGTGCACCCTGCTATGCTCATAAACTGTTCTCTCAGCCTGCTGTGCACTGAGCTTGTAACCTCCTTTGCTGATAAGACAATCACCATCCATCAAGGACTCTATTAAAACTTTAAAACTATGTGAACAGAAGACTTTGGACATATCCTTTCTTTGGTGAAAATATTCCTTTCTTAATAAGTACATCCTTATCTTCTGGATTCCCTAGCCTTTTTTCATGCTGTCATTCTAGTTATTTTGAATAACTGTTAGGGTAGTATGGTTAGAAGAAAGGCATTTTCAAGTCATCACTTCATACACAAAAAAGTATCTCCCAGACAAAGGTACCTACAGTTATTAAATGTATGTGCAGTATAAAGCTAACAGACAAGATCATCACTAAGTGAGCAGTTTCCCCTGCAAGCTCATAATGTCTCTTGCCCCATAAACTCCACCAACTGAATATCTACTCAGATCATGCAGCTTGATGAAAAAAAGCTACTAAAACTACCTTGAAATAAACCTTGGGACTGTTTACTGGCAAGTAGAGACCACTAAATTATAAAAATAGTATGTATAGTGGCTCTCCAAAGTAAGGAGCAGTTTCATGTTTGACCACGTTCCTTCGCTGTAAAGTCATTCCCTGGATTGCCCTTGTTCAAATTCTTCATTAACTGGTGAGTCGGCATCACTAAATTACAAGGAAGCTCTGTCTTCCTTTGTAAAGGAGTATGCATTCAGAGGGACAAAAAGATTTCACAGCCGACTGTCCCTTTCTTGCAAGGCTGTTTGCTGCACTATTGTAACTGGACTTACTATCATACATGAGGGCTTGAATCAAATAAAGGCCTTCAGAAATTAAACGTTGTGTAGGTATTTAAAAGGCAGTCCTTAAATAATCAAACAAATTGAAAGACACAGCCAGAGGAAACAGGAGAAGATAAAGATGGTGGTAAGATCAGACAACTGTTCTGTGAAATCAGAGATGAGCTAAAGCACAATTTGTTCATAGTCCTGGTTTTGGCTGGGATAGAATTAATTTTCTTCCTAGTAGCTGGTACCGTGCTGTGGTTTTGGATGTTGTAAGAGAATAATGTTGATAAAACACTGATGTTTTAGTTGTTGCTAAGCAGTACTTACTCTAAGTCAAGGACTTTTCAGTTTCTCATGCTCTGCCAACAAGGAGGTGCACAAGAATCTGGGAGGGAGCGTAGCCAGGACAGCTGACCCAAAGTAGCCAAAGGGATATTCCATACCATAGAGCGTCATGGCCAGTAGATAAACTGGGGGGAGTTGGACGGGAGGTACCGATAACTGCTGGGGGACTGGTTGGGCATCTGTCAGTGGGTGGTGAGGAATAGTATTGTATATCACTTGTCTTTTGGGGTTTTATTTCTTCCACTCTCTTATCCCCCTTTTCATTACAATCATTTTTTTTTAATTATTAAATTGTTCTTATCTCAACCCACAGCTTTTACCTTTTTCCAATTCTTCTCCCCATCCCACTGGGGCAGGGGGAGGAGTAAGCGAGCTGCTGCGCAGTATTTGGTTGCCAGCTGGGGTCTTCCAAAACCTATGAACCACAGATATTGTTAATCTCTCTGCAGCTGTCTGAAATCATAAGCTGTTTCTCCCTTACAGAAGAAAATTATTCTTGAAGTAGTATTTGAAATAGGAAAGGTTGGTGGATGTGATCAAAAAATATTTTTCCAATTGACTGGACTGTGCCTTTACTGAACCAGCGATGAGTTTTGCAACACCACAGAGTCATAGAATGGTCTGGGTTGGCAGGGACCTTAAAGATGATCTAGTCCAACCCCCCTGCCACGGACAAGGACAACTTCTACTAGACCAGGTTGCTCAAAGCCTCATCCAACCTGGCGTTGAACACTTCCAGGGATGGGGCAGCCACAACTTCTCTGGGCAACCTGTTCCAGTGCCTCACCACCCTCACAGTGAAGAATTTCTTCCTAATATCTAATCTCAATCTTCCCTCTTCCATTTTAAAACCATTGCCCCTTGTCCTATCACCACACGCCCTTGTAAAAAGTCCCTTCCCTAGCTTTCTTTTAGGCCCCTTTTAGATACTGGAAGGCTGCTATAAGGTCTCCCCGGAGCCTTCTCTTCTCTAGGCTGAACAACCCCAACTCTCTCAGCCTGTCTTCTTAGGAGAGGTGCTCCAGCCCTCTGATCATCTTCATGGCCTCCACTGAACTTCCTCCAACAGGTCCATGCTCTTCTTGTTCTGGAGGCCCCAGAGCTGAAGGCAGTACTGCAGGGGGGGTCTCACCAGAGTGGAGTAGAGGGGAAGAATCACTTTCCTTGACCTGCTTGCTGGTCACCATCATACACCCTTGTGTCCAGAAGGCTTAGACATTGAGTGCCTCTTGACAAATGCTACAGTAATTCATTTTTTGGTGCTAGTTCCAAGTTCTGGCTGCACTCAAATGTACTTAAGTCAACAACTTAGGGCTAGAATCTCAACATCACTTCAGACACTCTGCACCAAATGAGCAACACATGTTTCAGAGTGGCTGAAAATACTGAAAGGATAATGCCCTTGTATGGGGATAGAGGGGGCCAGAAACTGAGAGGACCAACATATCTCCAGCCCCAACCTTCGCTTTGCTTATTCCCAATACAAAACTGGGAGGACCAGGGCATCCCAATAGCTGCCAGCTACAGGACTGTTAGTAGTGAGGTGGCCTATTCCCAGCATGGTCTTCAACTGGAAATTAAGGTGCTCTAGCCAAATCCCAAAGGCATCTAGTCTCCAAGCGCGTTAGCTAAGATTCATGGCATTTCTTTTAAGACATGTGTAAGATCTGCCACTTAATGCAGAAATTAAAAGTGGCAGAAACCAGCCCAGCTTATGTAACAGGGCAGCAAAACAGAGTAGAGAAAACCCAAGTAGCTCTAACAGCATCTATTACTTTTTTAAATGCCAAAGGAAGTTACAGGTTGTTGTAAAACCATGTGACCCTAGCCTAGACTCAGAGCTGGTGTATATTTAAATGTAGAACTATTACTAGGAAGAGAATTTCTCATCCAGTAGACACATGTCTACTGCTAGGTCAGTGCAGATTGGGAAGCAGACTGGGCTTTCGCAGCTGCTGCTGGGTTTGGGGTTTTTTTGCAGGAAGAGGTAGATGTTGCTTTGCTTTTGGAGGGTGTTGTGGCATGATGTTCCCTTGCCTATAACATCCTCATGTCATTTAGGAAAAGTAATCTGCCACTTCTTGCATCTTCCTGTCCGAAATATCAAATCAAATTAGAGAGTCACAGTATGAAAATCTCCCACTCACTGCAATGTAATATGTTCTGTCCAGGGCAAGCTGGACTAAATATTTCTGCTGCCTGTCAAGAAGGATCCATAGCTTAAAAGACATTATTCAAAATGTACAGAGTGCCATTAATTAATAGAACTCTATCGATGGCAGCAACAAGCATTATCTAAAAGGTAAGCATCACCCCTTTGGAGACACTTGCCACTATCCATCTCATCCCACCACCCCTATGCCTGAAAGGCTAGCAGAAACCCTTACAGCCCTAAGTGTTATTCAGCCCCTTAAAATTCAAGAACCTGCTTTATGACCCTCATCCTGACAGGGAAGGGTCAATTATATCCCAAAAGATGCATCACCATACACAGAACCAAAGAAAGCACTGCCTAGCACCACTTGCAAGGTACAGAATAGCCCTTTAACTCCACATTGGAATTTCACTAGTTTTGATCATTGTTTTACATTTGGAGGGAACGGGCTATGGAAACAGGCATTTACTCAAACACTGTCAGCTCAGGATTTATTTTCTTTAGTCTTTACTCCTAGTCTGAGCTGTAATAAATGCCTGTGTCTCAGCAGCATCTGGTAACACCCAATGGGACAGAGATGCTCTTGAGGCAGAATACTGTACCAGCACAGTGAACAGAATCTGTGCCCTGGAAGACTTTTGCTGTCCCTCTGGTTTGTACCTTCCCTCTCCATCTAGTTGTTCATTTTGTTCAATATGTAAAGATAAGTCTTAAACTGTAATGTTTGATTTTAGAAATTGCTATGATTCAAGATCCTCTGTGCTTCTGGACTTGTATTTTTATCTGTACAATTAATTCTAAATCAAAGTGTTATTATAGACCATTGCATACTATTAATGCTTTACTTTCTATTCTAATTACTACTCTAATAAGACCTTGCACAGTATATTTATTAATAATATAAGTCTTAAACTGTAATGTTTGATTTTAGAAATTGCTATGATTCAAGATCCTCTGTGCTTCTGGACTTGTATTTTTATCTGTACAATTAATTCTAAATCAAAGTGTTATTATATACCTTGCACAGTATATTTCTTAATAATACCTCAAAGCATTTATTAAAGACAGTATTTCTGCCCAGCATCAAGTTACATACTATCCCACCCCAAAAAGCCAGGCCTTCTGTTTCCTACCTCTGTACACTAACTTGTGGACAGTACAATCAATCCCCTTTGCAATAGGTCTAAATGCAGACTTTAATCCATCATTCTATTAACTAGAAATTATTTAAGAGACAGCAGATCTCCATTCCCTGCCTCCAAACATCACCATTAAAAATTAAGACAATAAAAATGTGGATAGCAAGTAATCACTGGCTGTCCCAACTTAGGGACCAACATCTTATTACAACATGGAATTCTTCCTACAGTAAATTACAACATGGCTTAGGAAAAGGACTGGGCAGATGCTAACCTATGCCCCTAATTTTCTTTCCCCTTATTTTGTCAGAGGCTGTGTTCAGCCTCTTGGACTCCAAAAGCATGAGGCTTCAGTTCACTGACTGCAGGATCAGGTGAAGAAGATCCAGGATGATTCTTAACATGCCTGCACTGGACCATCAGCCACTCTGATGAAGGGTAGAAAGAGAACATGTCAACTTAATGGAAAACACATTCTTTGGAAAGCATCCAAACCTTTAAGAAAATATGCCATTAGCTTTATTCTTATCCCCTAGCGTTCTGCAATATCAGGTTTAATTACAACAATTGTGACAAAAATCATAGTAAAGAGATATAGCTGCAAGCTAATCTTGCCCAGAGATTCCACCCACCAGAGCGAGAGCCAGATGCAATACTAGGAAGAGACTGCAGTACAAGCTCAGTGAGCAAATTACGTTCAAATCACTTTCAGCAAAAGTATTTCTAAGTACAGTCTAACTCAAGGGGAACAAGAGATTAAGGTGGCAGGTACATGGCTGAGATTCAGGGAAGCACTCCCAGGACAAGGAGACTTAGGAAGGAGAAGCAAAAAGCTGGTCTCGTACTGCAGTAGAAATGCAGCGAGGGTAGACAAGTGCCGGACTCACTGGCCGAACACTCAGTGCCCCAAATTGTCATACAATAGGCTTGTTTTTCATTGCTGGAATCAGCTAAAGAAACAAACACTAACATGGCCTCCCCGGCAACTGATTAGCATGATTGTGCCTAGATAAAAGAGCACCCCAGCTTACATGGTTAGCAGGATGGGTTACAGCACTTACACATGTAGCTACACAACTGTGCAACAGACAAGAAAAAATGAGCTAGCAGCACAAAGCTTTAAAAGAAAAGAGGAAAGCAGTAAAAGACAAAGTAGTCCAATTTCTGAAATTGATAACATCATCCTACATCTTTGTAAAACTCATTCGCAAATGTGGATTTTACACCTTAATGATTCGACAGCTTTTCTAAAGGTAGCCACAGCAGCTGCAGGATACAAGGATACTCATTCTCAGTACAGGGACACAGTTTCAGCAAAACATTCCAATCCTGGGATACCATAAAGTGAACAGCTTGAACTTGCATGAATGTGACTTCAACCACACAAAAGAGAAGCCGTTGCCAGGAGCATGCACAGGGGTGAGACTGGATGTCAGCACTTCATAATGGGTTATATTAAAAAAAAGATACCTCAGCAATATAGAATCCCAGAGGTTTAATAGTCATCTTTCCAAAAATGAGTGAGCAAGTGGCTCAGAACTGAAGAATCCTTCAGCAGGTAGAAAACAGAAATTTCTAGGTAATATTTCCCAACTTTCAGCAGACACCTTTCCTACAGGAAAATAACCAAGTTACCTTAAGGATGGAGAAATAACAGTATTCATCCATTCTCCCACAGCCTTTCAGTTATGGAAGAAATATTTGGCCATGAAATTGCATGACAATAAGTTACTTTAAAGAAAAACACGCAGCATGCCATGTCATATAGACTATAATATTTAAGAACACTTAGGTTGTCATCAAAAGGAGGGAGAAAGAGAAAATACCTTTGTTCTCTATTTAGATTTCCTACAGACTTCATGACATTTACTGTATTTCAGCAGTGCTGTTGCAATGCCTAGGAGCCTCAGTCTTGGACCAGGTTCCCATGAGGCCAGGTACTGTGCAATTATGAAATTAAAACTGTTCCAGACCCAATTCCTTTACCATTTTATAAAAATTTCAAGTGCTTCTGAATGTCTCCAATACCACACCTAATAAGCTGATTTTGTACTGGGGTGCGGACATGTTCTTAAAAACATCAGTGAAAGAAAATAGCTGTATATGTTACTAATATTCAAGGTCCAAGAAAAGACATAACCAGGGGTAACAGTCTCATTATGCTCAAGCATACATCTCACCTACCCACACGGCCTCATTATGCTCAACTATACATCTCACCTACCCACAAGAGCTCTTCCTTGACGAGAAGTCCGTAATTTTATTACTCATATTATACCAGGGCAGAAAACAGAGTTTGCAATAGTCCTGATTGTTTAGAGGACTCAGCATTCTGTACCCCAGGAAGAAATAAGACTATGTAGACTCTTAAGATCCTATGAAGTAGTAGTATATGGTCATGTAAGCTGCAGACTGCCTCCACAGCATTCTTTGAGCCCCAACATGCTCCTCTGATCTAATCAGATGCCTTTTGTATGATTAGGATAAATTAAGTGTGAGTTTTTGATCATTCCATAGCCCTGATTCCATGCCACAAAGTACAAAATCGGTAAGGGGGTTTACTGCAAACCATTGCATATGACCCATGGCAATAGCATAACACTTGAAGCATTTCAGCACTTAGACAGCTCTGCAGCTTCTCAGCACTGACACTGCAGAACCAGAGATCCAAATCTGCTGCCCTGGGCATCAGGCTGAGCATGATTTCCTCTCAGCTATTACTCCTAATCCCATAAAGTAAATTTGAGTAATATCATGTGGCCTTTGCGGACGATAGCTGAAGGATGCCAGTCTCACTGTTAATAGAAGAGCAGACTCCCGTCACTACAGATACTCCTAATAGGAGATTTTTAGGAGTTGTGGGGTTGTTTTATTTATGTTATGCTAGATATAACCTGTTACTTATCTCTATCTGCAGAATGTTTGTGCCTGCTGGATCCTCAGTCTACTGTTAGAAAGGACAGGGATAATCACTAGAGTGCCTTGGGAAAAAATGGGTACCCTCACACTTGCAGGAATGTGCTCATCAGGGATGCAGTCAGACAGTCCTAGGCAGGGGGAAGAGATATTCGCACATGACCTGTACCGCTCTGCCACATCATGTAAAAGCATGACGGAAGGTTCCAAGAGTATCTTTCATTAGGGTTAGGGCTAACACTGCTCCCATCAGCCAGAAGGAAAACAAAAGGAAAAGTCTGAGTACTGTCCTGCCAGAGACTCCATGGTGTGCCTTGGCAGGCAGACCCAGTCTCCTGTGTCATAAATTACCTGATCAGAGAAAGTGCAGCTTGTTGCAAGATTAAAAACAAATATCCTTTTCATTATTTTAACCTTTGGTTCCTTAGCCCTGCAGTTCACCTCTTTGAACTGCAAAAAAACAATCACAAGCCATGAGTATTTAGAAGGGGGCAACAGCTTCTCCCTACTCTAGAAAAGGAAGTTTAGTGTGAACTGCAGTATTTAGCATGAACCCACACCAGATTATTATGAAATGAATTAGCAATAAAAATTTATTTCATGTATAAAAGCCTTTTAAAAAAGGGAAATAAGCCAGACTCCAAATTACCATTAAAATTAACTTCCATCAATGCTCTGCCAGTGCTGCTGATCTAATGTTCTTTGCAGAAGCTGAGTGGATCGTTTGACGATTGAGTGGTATCAATCAACATGAACTGTTGTGCTGGTTGTTTCATCCGGAGATCAAAGGGTTGTGGGTTTTGTTGGTTTTTTTTTTTTAAGGAGAGCAGAAAAAGACAACACTGCTAAGGGTTCCCCCTTCTGCATCTCTCTCCATTTCCAATACATAGTTTCTGGCATGACTAGCATTCTTCCCCAAGTAGAACTCTCTATATTTAAGTAACCACCAACCATAAAGGCAAAACAAAAATCCCATCCTCTGAGAATTAAAGCTCTGAATAGAACAGCTCACAGACCACGGGCAACTGAAGCCTTGTATTACAAAGCTATCACACAACTAACTATGGCTGAGTGATGTTCAGGTGAGTGGACACAGCTTGTGCTGGTTTCTTTCCCTGTGGCTCCTTGGCAAGAAGACAAATCTCTTTTCAAGGTGGCTGCCTGTTTCTTTCATACATTTACAAGGTCTTTTTCAGCCCTCTTCCTTGTCAAATATCAATTTGATATCGCATGATGCTTATATTTTCCTCAGCTTATAAATCACCCTATTTTTTGGTACATGCCAGTGAGCTGCAGCTGGAGGCAGTTAAGCAGTGAGCTAGTTGTGACAACAGCGAAGGAGCATCAAGAAGGAGAAAATTACATATGAGAGAATTCTGACTGCCCCAGAAACTCACATAAATTCACTCAAAACACTCCTATCAGTGGTCTAAACTGAAGCAAGTGTCTGGGTAAACAGTTCAGGAACTATTTTAGCCTTTGTGATTTGTGCCCAGACATCACCTGAGTATTTCACCTTTGACTCATGCAGGTTAGAACAGGTACACAGGCTCCATCTCAAGGCTTGGCATGAGCAGAGTTTCTTTTCTCTGTATTGACTGCAAGTCCCACTGTAGTAACCAAATTCAGATAAGTGGTCTACCTTGATTCCAAAGTAGTCCAAGTCACTACAACACAGTCCAAATGTGTGATATTAGCAAACACACCTACTACACTCACAGGAAACAGGTTCATGAGATTTGTTAATATTAGCATCTTTATTAGCACAAGAGCTATGCCTGAAAGGACTGGACTACTTAATACCTAAAGTGCATCCATTGCTTCTCTTTGCTCTTTAAGTGCAAAGAAGAATCTACTCCAGCAGCTTTAGCAAAACATGACTTCACTTGGCTGTAGCATGCTCTCCATGCTAAATCCCAAAATAACCTGTGGAGGTAAATAAATAACAGCAAGTATGGAAAGGAGTTAAGGGACAAACAAAAGGTACATTCTTTTCTGTGTTTTGAGATGAGCTGGAAAGTCAATGAGGCAGAAAAACTCATTCTGATGGCAAGAGCTGCAGAGGAGAAGACTCACATCAATGAGGCAAGACTATCAACTGTGAAAAGACAGAAGGCTAAGAATGAGGCCAAACCTAAAAAAAACCCACATAGGTGCAGTCCTACCTTTTGGTGGGAGCCAAGAAGAAAGGGGCAAACATTCTACTTTTTCACATGTAGCTTAAGACATCTATGGCTGGGATTATACAGAGCAGTTCCTTTCAATAGCAGAGGACTACACTGATTCAGCAGCTCTCCCTAGTCCTACGCAGAAACATCAGGAGAAGGCAGTAAGAATTATCTGGATTTCTTGTAAGTGAAAAGGGGAAAAAACACAGGAGTAATTGAACTTTTTAATTCTCCACTGTATATTCTGCCACTATGACCGCACTACATTATTTGAAGAATTCTCTACTCAGCTAACATTAAGAAGGATCAACCACCTCTAGCCTCCATTCCACTATACCCACCCTTCCCCACCCATAAGACTAGCCCAGTACAGCCATTCAAAGCCTTCTGTACAGCACCAGAGCTATGCTGCCTTGTACAAAAGAGCAGCAGGGAATACTTTAATTAGTATTTTCTCCTGAAGGGTAAAAAATTATTCTGAAATTACTTTGCCTGGTAATGAACTACATCTTCTTTCACTCTATTGTAGGTCTGGAAGAGTGAGTCCTGCTTCATGTATTTGCCTTTGTTTAATTTTGTTGTTGCTGTTTTGTTTTACAGATTTGTTTCTACCATGATTAAAGCTAGACAAAATACTACAAAAGCAGGGGAGATGGGAAGGCCAATATTGAGTTTTCTCTTACCATGCTAAAATAAGTTAGTCAAGATGGGTGGGAACAATCTCAGTGGAAATGGAAAACCTGAAAATTATTTTATTTTGAGAGGAACTGAATACATTGGTATGATTAGAAAGTACCATGGCAAAAAAAAAATCAATATATTTCACCACCTGAATGTTCCCTGCCCCCTTATATTTAACATAGGTACTTCAAGTAAGGTAACACTGGAGTTAGGACTGACTTTTGGAGTGGAAACAGTTGTTTAAAATTACTTCATATGTTTGATAAGTGGATAGTGCAGGTGAAATCTGGGCAACACTGAGGACCTGACTCAGGCTATGTCCTCTCCATGCCCAACTCACCCCAGGTAACAGTCAAGATCTGAGTTCTCTGCTGATCTGCTTAATTTCCCTGACAAGCAACAAGTATTTAGCAGGATGGGAGCTGCTCAGGTTTACATTCTCAATCTCTGAGTGACTCCATAACATTTTAGGAGACAGGATTCACACACGTTAATGATTAAAGCCAACCTCTTCTCTTTCTTGTTTTTCCCATACTCATTTCTCCCATGTAGACCTTTCTCAATATTTCCATTGCCTCATTCACCAGCTGACTTGATTCATTGGCTCTGAACTCAGAGCAAAGCATAGGCCACTTCCACCTTTCAAAGCAGGTATGGCTCACATATGCCAACACCAGCAGCTTTTATATGGGTGAGGTTCTGAAGATGATCCCCTGCCAGGCTGTGTAGCCATTCACCAGCCATCTCAGTTAAAAAACCTGAAGATCAGTTTCAGATGCTCTGCGTGTGGTGCACATGCAACTTGCATTCCTGAAAAGATGCCCAGCAATTACAGAAACAATTAAATACATCTTTTCCTGCTATGCAGTGAAGTGCATTTCAGTAACACTCCTGTGTACTTATTAAATGTTTTCCCCTGGAAGATCTCCAGAATTACAAATATTCATTAATCACCACGAGGTACCTGTAAAGTACCAAACTACATCAAACAGGTGATCAGAGACAGAGCTAGAGGCCATTTTATATTAGGACAATGTCATGCTGCTCTGCAGACCCACAGCCAACTTTCTGTGAGCCATTCCAGCCCTAGAAGAGTTACTTTTCTTGTAAGAAACCATACTTTGGCCAACAGCACTCCTGTATTTGTCAACCATCCGAAAAGCTTCAGCCAAGAGAAGAGAGGGGAGATTCAGGCATCCATGAACTGATAATCCTCAACGAACCCAGCACCTGAGCCAGACCACAGGCTGTCAGCATAAGTGATCTTCAGCCCCCTCTAATGAGTTCTCATGGGGCAGGATGGAGAAAAAGCAGAGTAGAGAGGAAAGAAGGACACAGCCAGACCCCACATTTTCCCACAGGCCACGGGATCACAGAATTACAAGTTAGCTAGCCAAGTCACCCACATCTCAGGAAAAGATGACAGAGACCCTTGCCATTGTAGCAAGTGGCTGCCACTACTCACACCTGACACAAAAGCTCCTCAGTGAACAGCTCATAAGTAGCATAAGACTTCACCAGAATTAACAAAATCCCCTAGAACACAGACTCCAGGGGTAGTCTGTATTTAAATAAGGTTTTCACATTATTCTTGCAATAACTGCAAGGCTTCTCCTGAAAAATCATACTAGCAGAAAATCCAGTACACTGTGTTAGAGGCAAACCACCCTGTACTAACATAGGTTATTTTTGTTCCAGAACTAGAACAAGCTATTCTATTGGAAAAGTTGAAGGTTAACTAAGAAAATTCAGACACCAACGTTTTTTGCTTGTTTCTCAGCATAAATGCTAACACATCACCAGGCTGTTTGAAACGCTGTACCAATGTAGAAAAAAAGACTTTAAACAAAGTTTCAAGAGAATTTGCTCTGCGGAGTACTACTGTCTCTGATGCTCAATCAGGAGAACATAAAAGTTTTAGTACTTTCATTTGTATACACAAGTATGTGTGTATATACATGTTTTAATTAAGCCTTATTAATGTAATTTATTTTCTCACTATAATTATACAGTTATGCAGAAAAACATTCAAAAGGCTAGATGACTCAGGAGTTCAGCAACAAGATATGAGCTGCCAAATTTAGTCAATAGTACAAACCCAGCTACTCAGTTTAAGTCAGTAGTCTGGAGCAGACTGAATAATTTAAATACAACTTTGACAAGTTTTGTCCTTTTTTTCCTTTGTTAATTGTCTGCTAACAGGCTGCAAAAAAATCTGAAATTTATTCATTATTCAAAATGATTCATAAATGTCTTCACTGACTAAACCTTGGCCTACAAATATCTTAAGCTATGACTGTCACAACTAAGTAAACAATTTGCAATTCATGGTGTAACTTATGTAATGAATTTCTTCACCTTATGTAACTAGCTTGAGCAGTTTAAACAGCTGACAAACACAGCATACATTTTTTATTGCACACTTGCAGTTAACAGTTGGGTGGCTACAGGAATCACCCTCCCAGGAAACAAACAATGCCATGTGATTTAGGTTGCAAATACGAAATCTTCCACTTGAGGATGTGCTTTGAAATTCACTTTCTTTACCCACATCCAATGGAGTAGTCAAGCCTTCAAGCTATAAATGAGTTTTCCACATATCCTTATGCTCTAGTAGTACTATTAAAAAGCTTCCAATTTAAGCATGATTTTCTGAAATTCAGAAAATGACAATTTATTCCATCTGCTCTATAGTACTCCAAGATTTGGAAAACACACACTTACCAGGAAGCTGTTGCCTTTTTCCTAGTACCACAAAGCATGCACAACAAACTCCGCATCAAGCACTGGGGTTACACTACTATGGGCCATGTGCTCCTCTGCTCCCTTCCTGACACTGCATTCCACTTTAGGAGTTTAAGATAAATACATGAAACTACATTACAGAAAATAGCCTGAAGCAGTTTCTTCAACAAAGTAAGAGCTTCAGGCAACCAGGGTTTACCATTTATCTCAGAATCCAATTCCACAGCTTATCATCACAGTCAACTCTGTCTTGTATTAGACTAAAATTTTACATTTCAGTTCATTATTAATCACTTCTCCTATGTGTTTCTCTAAACTTCCCTCTTACTGGAGCCATGGAGAGCTTGATGATCTCCTGTCTTTCCCTCCATTTTTTGTGCCAAGGTACAAGCCAGATTTTGATACGATTAATCTGGCCCTCAGAAGTAACACTTTTAATTGTGCATAAAGTCAGAAGAAGGAAGGTGACTTTAATGAGGTTACTACTGAACACAAATATCTCTGAAATCTGGCCCTACTGGTTTAGTTTTGAAAAAGCTTTAACTCCTAAGCCAATCATCCCAGTGTCCCAGTTTTTACTGTGCTTTGATTCCCCACCAATATTATTCTGATAGCAGCATGAAATATTTCTGTGCAGTCAGACAATAGTCATCATCAGTTCTGGGGTACTCTGATGCTTTGCCCTCTTCTACACTTATAATACATTTTAAAATCCTGTCAGTTTAATATCTGTTTCCCACAGGTTACAACTGTTGGTATTTTTTCACTAAAAGGAACTATTCTTAGACAGGACTCTGCCCACCAGCAACAAGAGCTTTACAGAGCCCAGGCTTGAAACAGCAAGGGCTCCCATGAGGGCATTGGCATTGTATTTGTCAACAAGTGTAGGGCAGCGGTGAATCGGATCCCAGGATCACTGCCTTCAAGAAAAAACATCTTTCATCACCAAATTATGTAAGTCTTCCATATTGGTTTGGGGTTTTTTTATTTTATTTCTGATACTTTCCATGACTATATACTTTTATGGAAACATTACTGAATTTCAATTTAACAATTAGAAATTTAGAATTTCATCACAACAACTTTAAAGATTATATGAAGATGTCACTGAATGTTAATGGAGGAACGACAAAAGAAAATAAGCCTATCTTGAATTACCTTAAAACACCTACCTAAAAAGACTGAGACTATCTCTCCACAACTGTCTTCTCATTTTTCAGACAGCTCTCATCCCTGGGACTACATCTGTCCTCAAGTCTTTCCTTTACTAGTGGTAACAGGTTTCTTATGACTTGCCCTGAATGTATAAGCAGCCATGGGTACTTCACCCCCACCCCCAACACACACACTTGTCTTTTGTTCCTTCCTGCCCATGTTCCACTGTGCTATTTTAGTCTCTCTCTTCTTCTGTCTAGACAAATTTTACAGTTATTCATATTACTGTGTTTTCCTAATAAAAATACCCCTGTGCAATCTGCCATGGCAGTGCCTATATGCCATTTAAGATAAATTTAAACAACCAAAATAAAGATAAAAAGGCGCATGGGCCTCGTATCTTTTAGATATGCAAGATTCACACAAATTTGAAATCCAAAAGCAGGTCATTCCAGTTCTTCAGAGCAGGCTTTATTAGATTCTTTTCTCAAGAAAGCTCCTACAGTATAGATGATGGTCCCACCAACCCCAACTTTAACAGTATATCCCAGGCAAAATGATCTTTTTTGACAAGACTATAGTACTTCCAAAGAATAGCATCAAATTCTGTATTATGCTCCAACTGCAAAGCAGTAGCTAACCTTTTATGTTTTACCACTACTTCCCACAACATTTTGACTTTTAAAGGCTCAGCCCCAGGAATCTAGCAGTTATACTCATGGAGGACAACTGAAGGCATACACTGAATATCTGGTTGTTGATCAATAGCCAGAAGAAAATAAAAATTAAGCCAATATTTGTCAGCAGAGTATTGTTTTCAAATCTCATTTTTTTTAGAGATAGATTGACTTTTTTGCACATTTGAAGTGGATGTTGTCAAGTAATGCACAGAATAAAATTCAGATATGAACAAAAGTGTTAAAACCTAGACCTTAGACATAAATCCTGCATGAAAAAGACAGCCTTTCTAATACTTACCCCATTTATAATATTCCTATCAGCAACATTTGGCACAAAGTAGCAGTTATCCCCCAAAATCTCACACAATGTGATACACATTATAATAGGGTTCATTTAGTATTTTCACTTAAAATACACAAAATGTCAATTCAATTAGGCTGCTACCATTACAGCTTCCTGGTGATAGTTTGCTCTACAGATGTGTGACCTAGTGCTCTTGCTATTTGTTACTCCAAGAAAAAAAGTGTTGCTTTTACATTATGTAAGGGACCATCAGAAGGTAAGAAAACTGTTAGAACCATGAGTTTCAACTTATTTAAACTCACGGACCTATAAAGCATCTCAAATAGAGGTATGGATCCCTGGATAATGAATTTAAGCCTAATGACTATAGGCTCACTTTTCTCATTACCTTTCACAAACCCTTAGATATAGTCCCTGGACCATTGGTCGAAGACCATTATTTTAGGGCAGCAAAGAATTACATGCTGACACATACAGTACTGCTGACCAAGTCATAAGCTGAATAATTACACCTATTGTAGCAAAGCAGAAACTCCTGTGACTGGCCAGTCCTAGGCTCCGTGCCGGCACACAGATAGCTGCGCGAACAACTGCCCCAGTAAGCAGTGTCAGTGCAATAATGGAAACTACACAAAGGTGTTAAATTGCACACAGAAGTACTTACTGGATAAAGACCTAAACAAGGATGCAGCATGAGAACTTTTAATTCCCACCCCGCCTTGGCAAGTCACCAACCCCACATTCAAAACCCCTAAACTAGAAAACAACACATACCTAAAGAACACAATCAGTCCCATTAACTCAATTGAACCCATTTCTCCTGATCCATTTGGCCTCTGAACTAAGACCTTTCTTGGGAAAGTGTTAATAAATTCCTCGCTCATTTAAATCTATTTCCACTTACTCATAAGTAGACGTAGACCAGACGTACACGAAGCACTTTCCCTTCACGGCTCATTCAGCAGCTCCACTGGCCCAGTCACACTGGGCCCTGGTCCCCTTCAGGCCCACAATCTCAGAGCCATTGTAGCCTGCCAGCACTGGGACAGCTTTAGTGCAAGCTCTCAGACAGATGGACACCCTATACTTCAGCCTCCCCAGACTGAGAATAAAAAAGTTTAAGAGCCAGCCTATGTGAGGACAACCATTTGCCACCCCTGCCCAGCC
This sequence comes from Cariama cristata, assembly GCF_000690535.1. Classification (NCBI taxonomy): domain Eukaryota; kingdom Metazoa; phylum Chordata; class Aves; order Cariamiformes; family Cariamidae; genus Cariama; species Cariama cristata. Next base: position 35,541 of record NW_009618299.1, on the reverse strand, counting down.
TCAGGCACCCACCGGGCAGGGAGTCAGTGCCATCCCTCCCTCACAGGCAGCCAGCTTCATTACCAGGATCACACACAGCTGCGTTACAAGCCAAGCCTGCACTAGTGCATCCCCCCCAAGGACCAGCACTCCTCAGGCAGGCATCACCACATTACGTGGCCCATGCAAGAAACCCCCACAGCTCCTCCTAAGAGGTGATAATGCCACAAACCAACAGCAAATTCTCCACAGACCAAGGCAAGAGCCAGGAAAGAAAAAGATGTCATGTCACCCCCAAGCTAATGTGGTAGTTCATTTTCTCAGGCTGCGCAGCCAAGAGCTGCCCAAGCCTGGTGGACATGGGGGAGGTCCCTGCAGCACTAGCAGGGCCCATGCCACCTCCCAGACCAGGGGAGATCCCCACCTGGGGGAGGTGCCACATCTGTGCCCACAAAGCCACACTCCGGGGCGCACAAGCAGCACCGCCTCTTGTGCTCCTTCCTCGCTCGCCTCTCACCACCGTGGGGTCTCAGCCAGCTGCTGCCCACCCTCACACAGCCTGCCTGCAAGGAGAGCTGCGCCCAGTTCAGGACTCCACTGGAGCCCACACTGCTGGTTTGGGCTGCAGGGGCCATGGGACCTTGGTCCTCAACCCACAGAAACACCCCAGCACCAGCTCCCACCAGCCACAGGGGACACAAAAGCAGGCCCTACACACACCACAGGGCCCAGCCAAGCACATACCTTGTTCAAATGCCAGGTGAAGCCTCACGAGTGGCACAGCCATGCAGCACTGAAGATGGAGGGCTGGTAACAGGGTCCATGAGCACAGCAAGGAATGAGCCAGGACCACAGGACACCACTGAGATGGGGCTGGAGACCACTACCTCACAGCAGAGCTCAGGAAAGGGCTAACAGCCCCAGGGCTGAGCTGAAATGGCCCCCGGGCATGGGTGTGGGGAGGCTGCAGGTGGGGCCAATTAGGGCCATTAAGGCCTATTAGGGCCCCGCGCCAGCCCTGCCTTTGCTGAGGGGAAGTGGTATTTGCTCTTTGTGTTATGTGGGGCTTGTTTTCCCCATCGAGATGTGGAGGAGCCATACCTGGAGCAGCGTCCTCACCATTGTTTCCCCATTACTGCCTCAGTGGCCACCAATGGTGGGGGGCCCTGGGCTGAGGGACTGCAGCTACTGCAAATGGTCCTGCTGGTGCCTGGTCAGCTCTGGCCTGGTGACAGCAGGCCTTGAGTGAAACGTGCTGTTTCCTTTTCTCTCAAGAAAACTCCAAACTGATAAACGGCAAAGAAATACCCCCATAAATTTTCTTGGGATTATTTACAATGTTCACTTGACAAAAGCAATCAACATCTGAAGGCCTTATGTATCTCCTCCTCCAGTAGTAAATGGCCACTGACACAAATGAATTGTCAAGCAAAGAGCAAGAGAAAAGTGCCTAAAACTTCCACCTCTGCAGTAGCGCTCGGAGGATACATGCTTATGTCTCTCGCTTGCCTTACTCTGCCAGAAACAGCCAGCACCCACAGCTGGCTGAGGCATCCTCCTGCTCATCTCCTCAGCTCCTTGTCCTCGCCCCCACCCACAGCCCTGCGGCAGCACCCAGGCATGATTCACACTCACTGAAAAAACCCTCCAGAAATATTTATCAAGCAAGGACAAAAGATCTGATCCAAAGCCACTGTCTTCAGATGTAAACAGTCTGCCATGCTGCAGGTGAACAAAGTGAAAGCAGTATGAAGTTTACTTGGGGAAGAAACCAAAATTAAAAGGAATGCGGATCTTGTCCCCAAGCATGTGGGGGCTCCTGCTAGAGGCTACGCTGCAGGCAGAGAGAAGCTGGGCTTCAGATGATGAAGAGATTTGTGAAGTGGCACAATGGAAGAGTTTCACCTTTAAGGAAGAAGATGACCTTTGTTCCTCTTAATTGTGTGGCAAGGTACATGATGGGTTAACTCATCAGATTTTAATGTGTTTAGACATTTAGATAAAACATTTGCAAGACTGGACTACATTAACAAGATTCGCAAAATGTGTACACTTACTGGGAACATAATATGGAAGTCATAACCATGTACCTATAAATTAATAAGCAAATTAGATGTGTTGGGTTAGAAGACAGGTTGAATGAACGGTTGATTTGTAAAGATGATATTTTTAATATTTCTTGATTATCTTGTTCCGTCAGGCCAGAAGTTCACAAGTGTGAAAGGGATAACAAGCCCCTACAAGGTTTGTGGCATTAGAGGGCTTCTTTGATGGTACTAATGAAGCAGATGACTGTTACCTCTGCGACTTTCCATAATATTAATTCTTGTAAAAGTAACTAGTATTGATCAGTCTCTATAATCTCATATCTGACAGTCAACACTTTACTTTGGCCTATTTTTGTTTGGCAGAATACATGGAAAAGAAACTGACAGTGCGGAAGAAAAAATGTGTGGTAGATGGAAGTTGTCTCAGACAGGTGAATGGGTCATGTCCAGTTCACCTCTCTTCTGGTGCAGGCTGACTCCATGCAGTATAGCCTCTGAAGTTTTGCCTCCAGGGCCTGTTACTCACCTCTGTAGATACTTTACTGACAACAAAACCCAAAGAGAAAGTTAGTACTATGTATTTTGACAGCAGAATGTTCTTTGTAGTTTTCAGACTAATTTCTCACTTCCTTGTGTGTCATTTCTCATTACATACCCCTTTGAATCACACAAAGTAATTCTCCTCTTAGCATTAACACCTGCCAAATATTTGTAGTTTCTTAGTGCATCCCCACCTTCAGCATCTCTTTCCCACATTTAGCACTTCTAATCTTTCCACCTAAACCAATCCTGAAGCCATCCTGATAATTTTTGTTGTTCTTTGAACACCTTTCAGTTTGTTGAGACACTTCTAGTAAAGTTTTGTGCAAGGCCGGATGTGATTGTTTTAGGTATGAATGCATCAGAACTGTATAGAGTAAATCTATTACCACCTTGAGCTGCAATACGGTGCTTCCATATATGCAGCTCAAAACCATACTGTCACTTTTCTGCAAACACGCTGCTTTACAAATTCACATGTAATGTCCTATCCTGAGTCTCAGAGCTGATCTCCAGGCTTTGCTTCTTTCTGAGTGGCATGAGTTCCAGATTATTTTCATATCTTCCTTTTCCCATTAGTAGACAGATACAAAGCTCACGGGCTCAGAAAATTTCAATAGAACAAGCATGAGAATACACTATAATAATCAGAAAAGAAGGCTTCAACATATTTTCCAAAGCCTCCATGGCATTTTGCCCCCAAAGAAAAAATTGCCTTGGCTAAATCCTTGTTTAGTTTCTGTGTGCACAGAGATTACTCCTGGGACAGCAAAGGACCACCAAACCTCACAACCCCATGATCCTGAGACCACTGCAGAGCAGCATCCATCGCTACATACAACCTATATAGCCTTGGATTATGCACAGCTGCATCCCCACGGTGAAGGAAGCTACTCAGCCTCCAGTCACAGGATCACAGGAAGACGTGTGGTACAAAGTCTTGCTGATGGATGGACAGGAGATTCAGAAGACAGTGAGGAAACAGTACTGGAGTGGGGGACTCAAAGTCACCCAACTCACACATGGGACAAATCAAAGAGTACACAGAGGAGGATCCCCCCAGCCCTCTTTAAAAGCCTCCCAACCTTGCCTTGTTGGTAAGTTGTAAATCTCCTCTGTTACCTGGACTGACTACTGCCTCACTTGCTCTCCTGAGGCTCCCTGACAAACCAGTTACCTGTGTGTTCCTGCTGTGGGAGCCAGGACTGCTGTGTGCTGGCTACCTCTGGTTCTTCAAAGATAGCAAACCTTATGAGGTACACTGTACTATTTGCATGGGAAGGCACAGGGTCAGTGCAAAATGGGGAGGGGATGAAGGCTGGGTTAAATAACAGGCTAACTTAAAAAGACAAGCATAATAGTAACAAAATGGGACTAGGGAAAGGGACAGAAAGGAAGGAAGCAGAGAAGAGCAGGATCAAAGGAGCAGGAAGAACAGCAGTATGGAGGCAGAGAAGAAAGGCTACTCAGCTCCAGACTGTCACGCTACAGGGCGGCAGACTGCATCAGGCCATTAGGAGCACAATCTCATGTCACAAATGTGATCCAAAGGAAGCCCTGGCAGCTTCCAAAGGGACACCCTCTGCATTTCAAACATTATTGATGCAACACGGAGGAGTCTCAGACTGAGCCACCAATAGGTGAGTAGGTGTTTGAAGGCAATAGCCAACAGCCATTTCTACTGAGATAAAACCCAGCCACATGTCTCTTCAAGAAGCCAACAAAATCTCATCTTTCTCCAGACAGAAACTGAGTAACTCTAATAGCATTGTGACAGTAATACTCCTTCCTTTAATAGCACACTCTTTACTAACAGATTTCAAAGCACCCTACAAAGGAGGCATCTCCATCGCCAATAACAGGTGAGTAGGGTGAGGCTCAGGGAGGTGAAGTTGCTTCCTAAGGCAGCCTAGCAGCAGGTCAGGGAACAGAGACTGGGCGCTGCTCTTCTGCTCTAGTGCACTAGTTGCAAAGCAATGCTTCCTATAAGCATGATCTGCTCCCCTCTCTAGTTAATGGGGATCACTTCTCCTTCAAACCAAAGAATATGCTTCCTCCATTTTCTTTTGGTTACCCTGGTGATAGGATAAAAGCCAGGTGACATCCACCTTCCCTTCAACATGCATCACCAGAAGCAGGAAGGTAGGTGTCATTAAGGGGAAGGCCCAGTGCCCTCCCAAGCAGAGAGATATTCCGCTTAGCCTGTGCCAGCCCAGCTTCCTCCTCCTCACCTGAGTGCTCAGCATGCTAACTACATGACAAGTGGATTAAAATAACATTTAAGACAAGACTTAGCACTCATTAAAAAGAGGTGAGATCTCAAAGCAAGCTCAAACTGCATCCTTACCTCACCCTGAAAAGATGGAAGATGGCAGCTTGCCACACAGATCGCTGGCGGTTTCTGTCACAACCTGTGTCAGGCTGCCATTAAATACACAAATGCACATGTCAAGGAGCTCAGAAGGGTGTTCAGTGCCGTGTGGCAAACCCCATGCAGTACCATGCTATGCTGGTTTTGCCTGGGGTAGAGTTAATTTTCTTCACAGTAGCTGGTATGGGGCTATGTTTTGGATTTGTGCTGAAAACAGTGTTGATAACACAGGGATGTTTTAGTTATTGCTGAGCAGGGTATGCACAGAGCCAAGGCCTTTTCTGCTCCTCACCCCACCTCACCAGCAAGGAGGCTGGGGGTGCACAAGGAGTTGGGAGGGGACACAGCCGGGACAGCTGACCCCAATGACCAAGGGGATATCCCATACCATATGATGTCATGCTCAGCAATGAAAGCTGGGGAAAGAAGAAGGAAGGAGGGGACATTTGGAGTGATGGCGTTTGTCTTCCCCAGTAACTGTTACCCGTGATGGAGCCCTGCTTTCCTGGGGATGGCTGAACACCTGCCTGCCCATGGGAAGTGGTGAAAGAATTCCTTATTTTACTTTGCTTGCGTGCGTGGCTTTTGCTTTATTTATTAAACTGTCTTTATCTCAACCCATGAGTTTTCTCACTTTTCCGATTCTCTCCCCCATCCCACCGGGGAGGGAGTGAGCAAGCGGCTGGGTGGTGCTTAGTTGCCTGCTGGGGTTAAAGCACGACACATGCTCAAAAAGGAGAGCTCTGGGTCTGGAAACCCCAGAATCTAACTGCATCTTCCATTGGCCAACTGATCATTTTGCAGAGCAGAGCCCCACGTATTCCTTTCTTGCCCCCCTACTTTTGATGCCACAAACCCATTTTGCTTTGGAAGGTAGCGGATGGCACAAAGGTGGGGGGAAGGAATGCAAAAGGGACTTCTCCCAGGCTTAGTATCACATGGGCCCACCAATGGGTTTGGGAAATGTTTTCCTAGAATGAAATGCATTTGTGGTGGGGGAAAGCACTACATAAAACCAACTCCATTTTAGGAGATCTGCTCTTCAGATCATCCTGTTCTGGCTTGCTTCACAGAGAGCATGCATTTAACCAATTAATGATGAAGAGTCAGCCTAGCTACGGATGAATGGCTTGGATTAATCTCTTTTGTCTTGTGTATGATAAACACCAACTTGTCAGCTAAATCCTGTCTGTAGAAACTTTATTAAGGATGATTATGCATGAGTCAGAAAGGACATAGCTTGACTTTCAGATCCCAATTTGAGTTTAAGGACTGGCTGGTTAGAAACATCACCTTGAAAACCAACTAAATTTGATCTGGATGCCACTGAAGAGAATGAATACAGAGCCTAGTGATGTCATTTTTCTCCAAAGTCACTTTTCTGTCTGCAGCAGGATTTTACCTTTATTTGAATGAAGACCTTCCTTTTGACTTTTCTTGCCTTTTATAAACTATGTAAGAAGAAAAAGAAAGCAAAAGAAAAAAAAAGGAAAATATAATTGTCAGGTTTGTGCACTGACTTTCTTAGCTGTGACACTACGTATAGCTGCAGAGGACAGAAAACAATAAAAGTTATTTATAGGGTTTTTAAGTTGAGTAGATAGAGGTCAAGATGTTTACCTGACCCATTGCTACAGTCAATGGGCTGGGGGATGTTTTAGAGGAACGAAAGTGGGATGAAATATTTATGGACCCATAATAAAGTTACATATTATGAAAATTTAATGCATTTAATTTTCAAATTATTTTTGCCTTTTTTCACATTCAAAAATATAAACTAGAAACTGTCAACCAAAAAGCTATTTAATGTCAAATTAAGTGTGCAAGATCAAGCTAGCAAAAGTAAAGATGCCATTTTAGTAAAGAGTGATCTATCAGATACAGTTAGCTAAATGGAAAAATCTGGAAAAATTGAATTTGAATCAAGTTGAATAAAATTTTTAAAGCTTTTCAGTGAAATGTTAAGATAAAAAATTTCATTTTAGGTCAACCCAGAATGTTTTGGTCAAACCATAATGAAATGCTCTGATTTTTAATATTTTTAACTGGATTGATTTTCATTGAGAAATATTCCCTAAAAAATGAAAGTCTGTTTTAAGAATAGTAAAAATTGTCATCATTTCCACAATTATATTTTTCATGCTGAAAAAAAGATTACTTTTTTACTCCTTTGTTTCCCTCGACCTTTCCTTACCTTCTGATGCTATAGTGACTATTTTGTCACTATACTTGACAAAAATTCACAAGAGCCTTTGATTCTCTCCCAAACTGATAAGCTTACCTTTTATGAAAAATATATTTGACCAGCTCTGCAATGCCAGTAATTCAGCCATGTCATAGAGATGTCACCCTTCTTTTTTCCATATGTCTGATTACATTGACCTGAGGCTTTATTCAGATTTATAATACTGGAGACAAGAGTCTACATTTCTCTTTGTTCCCTGGAAAGATCATTACTTGAGCTATTTAGGAAGGAAGGATGCTTTTATAGCTAAGGCGTAAGACTAGGAGTCAAGATATTTGGACATATTTCCAGCTCTAGGTCAGATTTTTGTGCGATTGTGGACAAGGCATCCTGAGTTTCATGGCAAAATAAGGAAAACAGAATATCTCAATAATTCTTTCAGTGTTTAGATCTTATGCGTTGAGGCAGTCTTTTTCCTTACCACATTAGTCAACCCAAAATTAGATACACAGTCCTTAAGTGGGGACTAGGCCTTCTGCTGGGACCCTTGATAGAAATCCCAAACTGAAGCTCAATTTTAATGCTTTTGAGGTGGTTTTGCTTTATTTTCAGTTCTGCTTTTTGGAAGGTGGAAGCTGCATATTTTTTCCTATCAGCAGAGCTTACCATAAGCTGGCAGCACCATCCCTGGCAACCCGTACTCCTCCAGTTTGGTGATGCCCTTCTCATTTACTGAAATCACTGTGTGCTTCAGCTCTCCCAAGCCCCAGCTGCCTGGATGAGCTGCCCCTTGAGGGTTCCCACCTGGCACCACGGACCAGTGCCATGCAGGGCATATGCTGTGTCAGCAGATGCCAAGGGAGGGCTGTGGCTCCTGCAGGCTCCCCCGGTATGCCTATGCCAGGCTGCAGCTTCACTGAGGTCCATCAAGATACTCCTGCCCACGTTTTCTGCTCCTTTTGGAGAATTCCTTTCAGTAAGCCTCATTGTCATCATAGCACCTCCCTTGCTGCGCTACCGAGATGCTGATGGTCGGGAGACGCAAACACCTCTGTGCAACCCATGATCAGCTATGACAAAGATGGCCTCACTCTGAAAACCCAGTTAGCAAGAGCAGCAGAGCCCTGTTGGCCTCTGCTCAGCATTGCCGCATGGAGAGCCACACAAGGCATTTTGCACCCCAAATCACCCCAGTGAAGAACATGCAGGGTGCTGGGCAGAGGTGTTTCTGCAAGGGTGACCAGACAGCAGGATCCAATTCGTACCCACGACTGCAGGACTACACACAGCTGCAGAAGTAGCCAGAGTGCAGGCATGGAGCAAAGCTTTCCCCCACTGTAAGCAGAGCTATGAAGACCTGGTTAAGTAATGGCAAAGCATCAGCCTCGAAGCAGGCACCTTCCGCTGCTGTTTTCCTATAGCTGTGCACAGAGACACTTCAAGCACGGTACAACTGTCAGAGCTTGGGGAGAGGAGAGTGGTGGAAGAGAGGAGGCTCTGGGGATTTAGCAGCAGGCAGTAGATGATACGTGCTTACCAAGATAAATGAATAAATAAAGCGAAGTCAAAATTAAATATCTCAGTTACTAAAACAGGGGCTTTCAGCTGATTCAAACTGAATGTCTACTTTGGTGTTGTGATTCTGAGAAAAATGAGCTATTTTGACTTTCCAGATCAGTTCTTGCAAGCCTTCCCCAGCATGGAAATCTGCTGCCCGTAGCTTCAAGCAAAATGGCCCAACTGCTCTCCCTCCTCCTGGGCCATGGCTCTGTCTCTGCATCTCACCCCATCTGTACCCCACCAAAGCCAAGTACCTCTGGGTAGTCACAGCAAGCCTGATGATGCTCTATAGCTCAGAAAGACCTGGCAGACAGCATCCCTATTTGTCCACAGTGTGATACCCTGTGTAGACAAAGGCTGAGCGTGTTGTCCCATCAGCACACTAGGTAAAAAATGACGTGCTGGGCACAGCCTGGGCTGCCGGTCTCTGCCCTGCCTCAGCAGAGATGAGAGCAGAGGCTGCCAGAAAGGCTTTATGCCACCTTTGTATCTTCTGAAGATGGAGACTGTCTGGGGAGTGAGACCATCCCATGCGTAAGACAGAGCAGCCCCAGAGACTGTTCTAATTTATGCAGGCCTGAAATAGCTTTTACAGCTATTTTACAGCTTGTGTTATTTTCATTCTCTTGAAAATGAATAAGCACAAAACTTAAAGCCTGTTCTCCTTGCACTTTTGCTGAGGTTTCAGTCCAGCTGTACTGACCCTGACTCTGCTTAAGACTTCCCAAAAAAGCACCATTTGTGATGGTGGTTTGGTAATGCAGACAACTGTCTGCTAATAATTGACTGAGACCAATACATTTCACGTAAGCCACTTATGATAATAACTTTTGGTCACTAGTGATGCGAGCAAGGTCAAATTAAAACCCACGTGTGAGAGACTGCATAGTCCCTTCTGAGTCCCTTAGGACATCCGTTCTCCAGTGGTGATAACTGAAGTAGCAGGGTGGCTTGCCGAGAAAACTTAATTTGCAAGCAAGATGCTTCTGCAGGGCTGTCAGTAATGTGACTCTGCTGGGCTGGAAATATTCTGAGCGAATATGATAAGGTGAAATTGGCCAGCACCAAGGCCTCAGCACCATGTCACTCCCAGAGCTCTCTTTTAAGAGTTTAAGAGAGATTTAAGTGGTGTAGAAAAGTTAGTTTCTCCCCAGAGACAGAAACTGCCTATCCCAAAAGCAAAACACACACCAAGTAATTTTAACTTCTTTTTCCCTTTTACCTGCCTCCCCTCCTTTTACCTGTTTACATACCTTGCTCGCTCTTCCAGAATGAAACTAGGTCTGAACCACATGTCTCATACTGTCAGTATAGCAGGAAACAAAAATTGACCATCCATGACCTGAATTATAACTGAATGACCCCAATCATAAAGCAAACAGTTCAGCTCATCTGTATTTAAGGGAATTTCCCTCCCTTTCACTTCTTGCAAAGCACAACTATGGTGTTATCTTCTCCAGAAGCCACTGGCTCCTCATGCAACAGCCCAGAACCTGCTTCTGCAAAGGAGGTCCCAAGAGCAGGAGATGCAGGAGCTCAGGAACTAAATATGGAGCCCAAAAGGGCTTGTTCTGTTATATGGGTTACTTGAGAGGGGCTGGGCAGTGAGCACTTCTGAAGTTTTGGCTAGTAAGTGCTGATTCCCTGCAAATTGCATCCTGTGATTATCTGCAGGCTAGGGAAGAACATAAATGAAGTTCTTGCTTTTTAATTGAAATACGGCAAATGCCTGTTTTTTTAATAGTCCACTTTCCCATATGGTATAACATCTACGTAGGAATTTTTAAGTGACATGATGCAGCATGTCTGTGTTTAAAATAACAATAATAACAATCTTATCTCAAGCCTGCAGGATGCTGAGGGGTTCAGTGTTGGGTGAAATGTCACCCCTGCAGAGGACAGGCTGAGGAATTTGTGTGCAGCGGGAGCTTGTGATCTGAGCACAGGCGTTTAGAAGAGGGCTGCATTTCATGACCTACAAAAGAGAAAAAAATGAGATTTACATTCCAAATGTGCTGAGCAGCCCTTTCCCTTTAGTTATTAGAGGCACTCGGCATATAATTCATAATCGCCTAATGGCAGGGTGGTGGGGGGAGGTGCACCATTGCCGTTCAACATCAAAATCCCTCCAGAAACAGCAGTAACGGGGTTCTGCCCTTATTTATGTCGTGACACTAAATGGCTGGCAGGAAGATACCAGCAAATATCAGAATAAATAATTCAGTAAGTGTAACGGAAGGTCACAAAGACTAACAAACATGTTTCTGTTTCCTCTCCTTTTCTCTCTGCTCATCCTTTATTTACATGCTCTTTCTCTTCTGATCTCCCAAATCTCCTTTTTTTGTGCAATACTTCCCCCCCTTCTTTTTTGTATGTACACAAAAATATAGCTTAAAATGCAGCTTTCTCATTTTTTAGCTTTCTAGCCTCCTTCATGCTCCTGATGGTTTTCCTCCATCTGTCCTTCCTCATTATCTTTCCCATACATTCGTTCCCTCTTTTATTGCCTGCCTCTGTCATCACCCACCACATCCCTTCTTGTGGGAAAACTGGCAGTGCTGACTTGCCAGGGTAAACTCAGCTCTTGAGTTATGCTACAGTAAAGTGCTGCTGAAGTTGATAAAATCCTTTTGGCTTGATCTTGGAGCAGCAGCAGAATATGGCCCTGCGTTAACAGCACTCCTAGGTTATTGCATTGCTACGCCACTGGATCCACCCAGTTACCCAAAGTGTGGGAAGGATGTGCGCTTTGAAGTGGATGTGTTTATGACTTTGCGTACTTACACACAGAAAATACTCCAAGTTTTGATCTACATTCAGGAAGGCCAGAAACCCCCTTGGCTGACACATAAAATCTGAGCTGTTGGTGTCAGGCTCTCATTTTCCATTGCTGTAACTTCTGTGTAATGTTAAATCATAAATTATGAGCCCAGAAGGCAGTTCTGTGATTATTCACTCAGATACCCAGTACAGTACAGGCCACAGGACTGTCCTGAATTCATTTCTGTTCAGAAGATACTATCTAAGTTTTCAGAGTGTTTTCAATGGAGAATTTACCACCTCTGAGAGCAAGCTGTTCCTGGGGTTAATGCTGTCTCTGCTAACCGGTGAAGGCATTAACCATTGTTGGCCTTATACCTCGTTTGAATTCAGCTGGTTTAACCCCAGCCTTTCACTCATGATGAACCCGGTATCTGCCTGCTAGATAACAGAGTCCTCTCTGAGTGGGTTGTCTTTCCATACACAGTTTTATAGCCTATGATAAAGCCACCCCTCAATCTTCTCTTTGTTAAGCTTGGCTGGTTGAGCTCCTTAAGCCTTGCATTACAGAGCATGCCCTCCTCAACAGCACCGTTGCTTCTGCCCTGAACACTCTCCGCTGTCTCAACCCTTCCTGAGTGTGTGAGTGCCAAAAATGGAAAAGCCACAAAACTTGCATCATTGCAACACAAATCTACTCAGCCTTATGAAGTCTTTGTAGCCCAGGGGAATGCTATGCAGGGATGATGTCTGGGCCAACTGTACTCCGAGACATGTCATCTGAGGCGCAGCTGAGGTACAGAATTTGCTTCCCGTAAAGACACTAGGATAGATCAACTATATCTATATACCATTTCACTGTCCCAAACACGTGTACTTAAAGTGCACATTCTTTCTGCCCACTTTACAAAGAGATCTAAACTATTACCACAGAGTTACCTGGTTTTCAGTATTATTTATCACTCCCTAAACTATTATTAGTATACTTTATGGATCACTTTGTCATGGCTTTTTTCTAGTTCTTTAATAAAAATGCCTAATGCAAAAAGTTGTTACCTGTGAAATCTGTTTTTTACAACTACAGAAAATTTCATTTTAAACTCTATAATTGAGCCAGGTTTTTAATCCATTTGATGTTCATCATGTTGGTTTCTGTAGCTTATTAATCAAAATGTCATCTGGTACTGAGTCAAGTGCCTAAAAGAAGAGGAGGAATATTCAATCAACGTTAGCGCCTTTATCAACAAAAATTAGTTTAATGAAATCTATTGTTATAAATCTAACTTGATTAGCATTAGTTAGCATATCTGCATTTAATTCTTTATTAATTTATTAATTAATTACAGTAGCTGCTACATTACTTTTCCTAGTATTGCTGTATTTACACTTTTCAAAAGTTTGAATAATATCAGCTTTCTGCTAGATCTTTGATATTTCACCAGTATCCTGACAAATTCTAAAAATCACCATTTTTATGAATTAAGTCTGGAAATTTCCTTAGCAAGCTCTTTTGAAATGCTTGGTATCAAATTATTCACATCTATTAAATTAAAATTACTGACTTTATTAACTGTGCTCTGCCAGTCTAAATTACTGCTGGAGAAGATTTTGTTGTCATCATACAGCAAGAAAAACTCATCTAGCTTTTTCCAAAAGAAGAATAAAAATAATTATTAAACATAACCTCAACTTCCACTTTTTCTAAAATCATTTCCATTTGGCAAAAGACAAATACTATTGTTAGCATTTTTATCACTAATATGCTTTGCTATTGTAGATTATATAATAATAATTTACTTGAAGTGTCTGGTTTTTAATAGCTTTTGTAGTTTTGCTTCCTGTATTAACTCAGCTACACTTAGCTTTCCATTCTTGTACTTCTTTTCCTATCTAGCTTTTATTATTCCTAGTTTCTAATATCCAGATATTTCAGTATGTTGCCCTGTCTTCTTCCTGTACGTGAGAAAGGCACATCCACAATTTTTATTTCCTGCTACTTTTACTTCCTGTCACAGCAAAGTTATGATAGTTTTTAACAATGTGGTCTTCTTTCTCATATATGGCACCATGGCTCTTTGCAGACATGTAGTAAAATGTTGCAATAAGTTCCCAATTACCTGTTAAGATTGTTTAGAATTTATCTCCAAATTAATTTGTTCCTTCATTATTTTCAGCTTTGTGAAATGTTACGCAGTTCTTTCTCCTTTTGCCTTCAACTTTCAGGGCTTTATTTTCATTAGTACACTTGTATAGTTCGGTGGGATCTGTTTCTTAATAGGCAAATATCTATAGCTACTCAGTATTTGCCTGTCTCTCCATATGCAGTTGCAGACATGCAGGGCAGGGAGATGCTCATGCAGAAGGGGTAGAAAATATACTAGATCTACTCTTCCAATGCCAGACCAGCAAGAAAAGACTTCACAGGCCTGAACGTGCCGTCATGTCGCCATACGGCCTGACGTCCCCCCGTGCCGTTAGCACCGCGCTGA
>NW_009618299.1:21162-21597 GCF_000690535.1 Cariama cristata | reverse complement strand
GGACTGGGGGAGGCGGCTTTTACTTAAAACCCCCCCCCCCCAACTATGGAGTCATCAAAGTGTACCGAGAGCTATGAATCTGTCCTGAAAGGAACAATTTAAGTGAGTTAAGCAGAATGATTTAAGTCACCCCTAGCTATGCAGTGTTCTGCCACCCATGGGTAAAGCAGGCGAGTTTTGTAAGCAAATCCTTTCCCAGCACACGGGCTTAGTCATCAGTGAAAGCTGCTGGCTCGCTCCCATCCCAACTGTGGTTCAGCTACTGCTTGGAGGTCAGCTCTGCAGGCACTTGATAAAGCTTCAATTAAGTGCTCTTCTTGCAGTACTCTCTGATTTACACATCTTCTGCCCGCATCGGCCATTTTGCTGAATAAGCCCGCATAACGGCAAGGACCGCACACACAGAAGTGTCAAACTTCCCCTGCCTACAGCAGG
>NW_009618299.1:13707-21147 GCF_000690535.1 Cariama cristata | reverse complement strand
TGGGAGTCACCAGGCAGCTTAAAATAAAGAATAATATTTAAATCAAGGGTTTTTTTTTTGGGGGGGGGAATAGACCTGCTGAGGTCATAGTACAAATATTACTATAGATACTTCAACTGAGTAATTAATAATACATGACATATCTCCAGACAGTTTCTGATCTGTGGAGATGTGGACGTCTGTGTTTAGATGGTACTGTGACGGGATGGTACAAAAATTTCTGTGACATGAACATCATGATACGCTTCTGCAGCCTGGTAACCAAAGAGGCCTGACTTTACCTGCTCATTAACGAGGGTAGCACTTAACTGTAGTGAGCGGCTTTTACCGAAGCCTTGCACTTGTGTTCAATTGCTTAGGCTATGAGTCAAAACGGAAAGTGACTTGTAACGATTGCAAATCCCTCTGGGAAAAATGAAAAAATAACAAGCATAAGACGATGGAAATTATTTGGTCGACACAATGTGCATCAAGGAAGATCTGCGTTATTTATTTGTGAGTGACACTGTTTGAACGGGAACATTTACATTTGCAGCTTTCAAAGAAGACATGAGTTCTGCAGAGATAGCAATGTTAGAGGCATATTGGACTATTCAAGGAAAGACTCAACAGTTTAATTTGTAAAGGTGGTTAGATGAGTTGATATAAAGTGTCAGATTATTTTTCCTTGGACTTTTTTGGGAAGTGGTTGAGAATAACAACCTTAAAAAATTCACTTGAAAATTTATCAGCCCAGGCACAATATCTTCTTCCTTGCCAGGAGTGTAGTAAAGAAACAAATGAACATCCTTTTACTCCCTCCTCAGGAAAAAATATATACCCCAGTCAAACAGGCAAGTAGAATTTGGCAAGACTGAATTGTTGACATGCTTTTATTATACCAACAAATAAAACGTTAACTGCAAGTGTTACATGGCGCTTGCCTTGTATGTAGGTCATTTTCTCTAGGCAAGCCTCCTGCTCAACTCAAGGAAATATTGCAGGGGACTCACATGGCAGTGAACCTGTGCAAGGAGGAGTGATTAGTAAGCCTCTGGGAGGTTTGGTCTAGAAGGCCTTTCTCTGTTTTTTCTTCAAGTCTTTTCACAAGCAAAAATTAATGTTGGGCAAAATCTGTCCCCCACTGAAGTCAAAGGCATGCTTGCTTCCAACTTCAGCAACACTGACTTTGCTCCCCTGGACTTAAAAGCAGTTTTGCTTGAGCAAGAACAGAGTAAAAGCTATGTGTGATCTTCAGCACATTGCCCTGGGCTAACTCCAGGGAACACGATCCTCTCAAAGCCCAGCTGCAGACATGAGAGCTTATTTAAGACTACTTTAAAATGCAAATTACACCGGCATGCTCATCATACGCCTATGGATCCACTAACATGGAAATATGCACAATCCAGAAATATCCATGATCTGAGGAGGCTCACCAGAGCCAGGATGCTGAGAGTTAAGAGTGAAAATCCCAGATAAGGGTCCATCTTGAACTTACACAACAAAGAACAGACTATTAGCATGGATTTGCTCTGTTTTTCATGCATTTCTCAGTTTAAGTCGGAACCCCTAAACTCGTTTTAATATGGATTTTCTACAGGCTCACCAGCAGAACAACTGACAGACAGACATGAATTGCAAGGATATAATACATGCAAGGGCTGTGGTGGGCAGAGCTGGTACAGTAAATGATTACTCTAACAGATTACTTCTCAGTGCTGCATTTTGTAGAAGGAATCTGATCGCCGATTATTCCAAGTAGCAAGGAAAAATAAAAGGCACTGTGATTATTCTCACAATGATTTTGGCGACTTGAGCCTGTCCTGTCCTGTCGGTGCCACCCACAGTGTCAGACGCGTGGCGATGTCCCAGGGCTCACACGCAGGGCAGAGTTACACAGGTCCTATGGAAATGGCCATCAGCAAAGCAGGATCCGCTCTGCCGTGGGCAGGAAGAGCCCGCATAGGTGAAGCATTGCAGGTGGTCGCAGTCTGCACAAGGAGGAGGTGTGCGGCTGCTTCCCTGCCACGGAGCACAAGAGCTATGTCCCATCTAATTTTAAATGTCACTTGTAATAGCTGTTTTTTCTTCCCCAAGTAACTTCTGCAGCCCTGCGGTTGAAGTCATCTGAAACCACAAGATTGGAGTTTGGACGGCCCTTGATATTACTAGTGAGCTGAGCCATTGCTCTGTGCCTCAGCCACCGTTTTCCCTTTACATCATTCGCTGAGATGTAGCACAAATCCAAAGGAACCAGTCGGTCAAATGCGGTGAAGCTAGCAAACATACTGCTCCTCTTCCTCGGCAGAAGAAGCCTCACGAAAGCTGGGGGGATATCTCAGTCACTGCAGCCAGTAGAGGGATTTAGGGCCTCCACATTGCATGACAAAGCTGTCATTAAAGCAATAGAGCAGTACTGGGATCTTGAAAAATGCAAAGATGGTAGTGTAAACAATGAGGAGGTCTTGTTTCATTATATATTATTCCCAGCGTACCACAGTACGCTCTTGAGCCTCCTGAATTCACTGTCATCTGCAACGCTCATATCCCCTTGGAGGAATTGCTGCATTATCCAAAAGCTGAATTACGCAAACTTATTCAGGGTCCCTTATGTCTGGGCTATAAGGCTCGTGCTGTATATTGATTTGTCTTCTCCTCCTCCCTGTCCGCCTCGGGGCCTCCTCTCCCATTTCATGTACATTGGCTTCCTGGATTGCACAGGGAATTGTCTCAAGGTCATATCAAGATGCTTCAGTATGGCTCAGCTATGAAAAATGTATGTAGCCCAAAATATTGTTTAAAAACAATAGACTGAAAATAATGCCTGTGGCCTGAAGGAACCCTGACTTACTTAAGATACGGGGGTATATATGCATACTTTTTAAAACTGCCTATACTTCACCATTTAAAGCAATGAGAACAAATGAGGCTGTGATCTGTCAAGCGATCCTTTGTCACTCCCAGCACAGACCCATAATCCTTCAGTTGTGATTATGCAAAGGAATATTACATTGATCCTGCAAAATATCTCTGATTGGATCAACGTTATTTTCTCTTGCATTGACAAGGTCTTACCAGAGAATGACTATAATTCCACTGCTAACACTGTCTTAGTGAAATCCCCCAATAAATCCCCCAAGCAGCACTGTTAGTAATACCTTTATTAGACTAACTAAACAAGATATTTATATGCAGGGCTTTCCAAAGGACTCTGACTCCTGCTTCAGTTTCTGGAGGAAAACTTGATCAAAAGTGCTGTGCTAGAAGACTTGCCCCCAAGGAGGCTCTGCATGGACGTAAGTGGCAGGTGAAATGACCCTTTCAAGATTCACAAGGTTGGTCACAGATTCGCCCTTGTTCTGCCCATACTACAGCAAGGACCCAAATGCATCTTTGGCAGAAAAATCTCACGGTGAGTCTGGGTCACAGGCAGAATTGGAGTTCAGAGTCTCCCCACACCTTCCACAAACATGCTGTCAGTACAAGTTTGCTAACAGTCAAAGAGGAAATGTGGTCTTTATGTACCTGCTATCATTTCAATATTTGTTCAACGCCAAATTCTGGCCTTCATACTCAACAAAGGACCTGCTCCCCTTCTAGCCACTGCTGTGTCTACTCACCTGTGCTTCCATTCTCCTCCCATCTTCCCCTTCTCTCTTTGTCTAAGTCTTCTCTAATTTTGTCTCCATTTTCTTTTCTCCACAGCTCCAAGCTTTCAGTCCCAGTGGTTTCATTCCCACACTGACCTCCCCTTCATCACTGAAGTTGAATTGTCACCTTCTGGCTTGAAATGCCTTGATGCAGTGAGATGAACAGCAGACTCCAGTGATTACCTTGCCAAGTCATTTTTTTCAGGCTGCCTGAGTACTCAGGTACTCACTGTATCTCTACTTGCCCTTGGTTCATTTCAATAAAGCGCTCTCTAAACCACGAGAGCTACAAACATACCTCTGTCTTACCTTCCTAACCTTTAAATAGAACCATAAGATTCATGAATAAACAAAGTACTGTGTCTAACATAAAACTTGAGCACAGCTGAAAGACCACTATATACAGCTGTATATCAGTTAGCAGATGAAAAAGCAATGAAGACAATATATCAACAGAAAAATATCAAACAAACAGCATGGCAGACAATATGCCTTCTTAAATCCTTTGAAACCAGGTTGGCATCTGTGATGGGTAAACTCTGGCTCTTATAGGTTTCATGTGAAAAATTCCTCCGTATCCTTTACAGCAATATACTGAAATGTCAGAGGAGTCACTTCTCAGCTCCCAGGCCCTTAGAAACAAAGGAAAAGTAATTGATATTACCCTTTGAAATGGAACAGCCTAATGGTAAAAGAAACTGTTAATGACTATAGAGAGGACTCCTGACCTATTTCCTCCATCCACATCCAGTTTTTTACACGTTGTCTCTACCTTCTGGTTCAAATATCTGTGCATCAGATGCCTAAACTGTGACATCAGCTTTGAAGGTCATTGCCATAGCTGTGACGGATAGCAAAACTTTCTCAAATGAAGACTTAAACTCAGGAACACTGACCTGTCTTAAGAGGTAGATTCTGTGATAAATGCTACAGCTGTGAAATTGCACCATACAGGCAGCCCAGTCCACAGACCCCGATGGCCTCGGTTAATACATTGTCACATTGATGGGGTCTGAGATGCATGAGATAAGCTCAAGGACTCCCACCCATTCACCAACCAGGCTCCGCCAAATCTACCAGAAGGTTTCTGTGGCCTCTTCCAATGCCATGCAGAATGGATACGCTCCTGCTCTGGAGGAGAGGTACGGGTCAAACTGCATTTTAGCACAGACCAAAACCCTGGAAAGGAAGTGTTGAAATGAATACAGAATTGCTTGTATCTGGTCCCTAAGTGTTAGGACCAACTCCTACCCTGGTGTAAATTGCCACCAGGATGGACAGACACGGGGCTATTTGTGCCCTCTGAGAGCTGGCCAGTTGGATCTCATTTCAAAACATGGTCCCTAAAGACACTGAAAAGTCTTAGTCCTCAGAGGAGGTATATCAGTGCCTAACTCACATGCCCAAGACGAACATTCAAACAACTTTATTTTCTAGGTGACAGATACAATGCACCATCCCACCACAGCAATGAAGTGCAGGTCACCTCAAACTGCAGGTCCATGAACTCCCAAAATACCATGAACTATATTCAAAGGGAGGAGAATCTTTAAAGAAGACAAGTCCTTCCAGTCATCCTAATGCTGCCAGCCAAAACCTACACCTGGCTGAAGTATGTAACAGGACCAAACAGACACCATGACCCCTTGGTTCGAAGCAAGGCTGGCAGCAGGGGAAACAGAGCTTGGGCCTGAAGACTTGTCCATGACTCTGCACTGCGGGCAACTTTCTGCTAAGAGAAATCCTGCTTCTTTCCCCTTTCTCTCTCTTTGTGCTTGTATTCTTAAAGACATGCACAGGGAAAGAAGACATTGGTGCTGAAGAGTTCTTCTGCTCCTGACGCTTCTTCTTCATTTGAAGGCATTGACAATGCAATTAGTTGCTGTGTCACAGGAAGGATGCTAACAGTAACTGATGAACAAGAGGGGGAAAGATGTGCCACCAGTTCTGGTGTGGCACAGAGTGCAGGGGACGCCGGTAAGGACAAGACAGGGTTCCTAACTGCCGAGGAAGGCTGGGGGGAAAGCAGAAGCCATCCCTGTAGTGCCGCCACTGTCAGTGTGAGGCCAGCCCTTATGCTGACATATACCTCTCCTCCAGCCATTCAAGTAGCCTCTTCCTCCTTCCCTTGAAGACACTTAAACAAGTTGCCCCACTTTTTCCCATGAAACCTCCTGTTTAAACCTCTCTCCCAGATTTGAAACAAGTCCTCGTTCTTTCCCCAACAGAAGTTTCTAAGTCCTGAGGCCAAGACACTGCGCAAGCCAATTCTGCAGCCACTTCATTGCTGGGAAACATGGATCTTATGGAGTGGTCAGTTGAGGCGGTATTGCCATGCTCCTGTCCCCACAAAGTGGATGCCACCACTGGGAGTCTGTAGCTACCTCTCCCAGTTTCCCATCAGGACCAACGAATTACAAGTAATAGCATTTGAAAACTGGAGGCTCCTCAGGACACCAGGTAGAAAGGCTTCCTCTTCCCTCTTGGATACAAAATATTATTTCATAGAAAAAGGATGGCTCAAGTCTACATAAAGAAACACAGAAAACCATTTATCTCTGCCCTTGTTCTAAACCCTCAGCAGCATATATTGGCTTAGCATAGCGTCCTTCTGCCATAGATATACATCTCCTAAAAAGCAGCTGTCTCACATTCACACAGCTCAGGGCACAGGCAGAGGACCTCACATCCAGCTGTTCCCATGTACGTGACATGCCCATAGAGGCAACACCAACAACCTCCAGTCTCCCTCCCTCCGTCTCTGCCACCACCCTTTCCAGTTCACCCAGAGCAGAATGGTGGCTGCTCTTCATAAGGCTATGGTCATTCCTCAACAAAAGTAGAAAACAAGAATTCCTGCTCTGAGCCACCTTAGTTACAACCCTCCTTCTCCAGGTACTCAGGCACAGAGCTGGGTAACACTTTCTTCCAGTAACGCCAAAGGCAGCTTTGCTACTTGGAGACTCAGGCAAGGTTCCCTGAACATCCAGACAGGCAGAGCATCCCAGCTTGTCTTGCTCTGTACTGATTGATGGACCTGTACTTCCACCTTTTCTGGTAGCTGAACTATAGCCCAAAGGCTATCCCAGATGATGCTTTCCTACCTTTAGTGCTGCAGAGCCTTTCTGTTCGCTCTAAGACCTTTCCTCAAAACTTTTGTGAGAATTGTGGTCTGCTGCTGCACACACAAGTGAACAAAGCCCAGGAGTGGGTGCCTTTAGCCCTCACAGCTGGTGGATCCTGTGGCAAAAATCCTTCCCGCTATAAGGAAACTCACCCAGCACCACCAGCCAAACGGCTGAACATTTTGTGAACAGAAATACACATCTCATGGTAATTTAAATATGTGCAAATAAGAGTTTAATTCTGCTGCTGCCAGCCATCCCAAACGTTTAAAAATAGTACGGAAATTCTCTTTTATTTTATACAAACTATTTTAATGAAGAAGTTGAAGGCTCTGCATTCTCCTGGCTTATGAATACCAATGCCTGAGAATCTAAAAGGCCTTTGCTGTCATTGAGCTAAGGCAATATGAAATGAAAGCAGATAAGGGAGCCAGGAAACAAAGACCTTGTTAACTACATTATCTAAAGGAAAGCTATGTAAAATGTGCATTAAGTGCACCCAGTCCTCATCCCCAGTCCTTCCTGGATGTGTGGGTTGTCACAGGAAGGAGACAAAGTGCAGTTCAGATCTAGGTGAAAGAGACAAAGCAGCTGGGATGGTGCAGCTGGATTTGTCTTCGGTCCCCTCCTTCTCACCAGACATCCCTGGCTGGTATCAGGCAGCTGGGTGACAAACACTCCTT
>NW_009618299.1:0-13677 GCF_000690535.1 Cariama cristata | reverse complement strand
CAAAAAAAAAAAAAAAGAGGAATTAATAGTAATAATAAATTAATCCTTCACAGTCCTATGGCACGTTTCACAAGGACACAACACTAGGAAGGACCGTGTTCATTCTTCTTGCAGAGCAGGCAGGTGTATCATATGATACCTCTTCCTCAATATATCTATCTTCATCCTTAAAACCTGTTAGAAGTACTGTGGCCTCATCACTCCTTCCAGAGCCCTGCTTCAGCACAGCCTCCAGCCTACATATATTCATGGCCCTCACATACACTATTTTCCCTGTTAATGTTGCCCTTACCTTAAACACATCTTCCCCCTCTCTTGTGTTTAACCCCATTTCTTCCAGATAACAGCTACATTTGTAAAATAGATGTTCCATTCCTCTCCTCAGACTGGTAAGCCCGCTCTGGACCTGCTTTGAATCCATCTTTCTCAGAGGTTGTTGACAAGAATAGCAAAGATTATAACAGAGAAGGCTTGATTAACACCTTGCCCACGACTTTAACATTTCTCTACTTGAAATATCTGGCCAGCTCTGTTCTCCAGTCACATCTGCCTTTCTCCTGGACGTGGTTCCACCACTCTCTGTCTGCACTTTAAGACAGGTGCACCTTAACGAACCTCTTGTCCCCATTGAGGTGTGCTCTGTGGTCACATCCCAGCTGCACGTCGGGTGAGATTCAGGTATGCACCCTTCCCACCCAGAAAGGAAACCTGCTGCAGTACCTGGGCAGGGAGGAGGCCACCTGAGCCCCCATCTCCCATCTCCTCATAGCCTGGATGTCTGGGGGACCAGAATTACAGTGTGCAACACAGAGGGTATTTGCCCAACAACGTAAACACATCTCCCAGGACCAAAACTTCACATTGAAAGAAATTGCATGTCTTTCCTATCACCCAGTCCTCAACATTACCCAGTTCTTTGCATATAATATTCCAGGCCTTCTTTCTGATGGCAACATCTCATTCTTGTAGCAGCAGCAAGTATCTTCAGTTCACTCCTTTGTACCCAGCCCAATGAGAGCTATCACCTCCCCTTACAGACCCTGCTTCAATATCATTAATGATATTATTAAGTAAGGTTGATCCCCTACTGCAGGAACTTTACTGTTGACCTTCATCTTGAATCTCCCTCTCTCAGCACTTGTTGCTTCCCTTTGGTCAGTTCCTTAAACACATTGTAAATGCTGTACTAATTACCTTAACATTGTAAGAAACCGTTTCCTTAGGGGCAGAATGTAAAATCCTTTACCAAAATCCTGTTAACTTAGGTCTACAGCATTTCCTTGTCTTGAAACCCAGTTATCTTCCTAGCAAAATATATCAGGGTAGTTTGGCACACTTCAAATAAAAAAGCATACATTGCATGTTGATTTCAATTCCCCCCATGCATTTAATTAATCTTTCCTTTAGAACTTGCTTTAAACTCTGCTTGGTATTGTTATGATCAAACTAAAAGGTCCACTGTGGCCCAGACAACTTTTTCTCCTTTCTTTAAATATAGATTTGCTACTTTTCATTCCTAATGTACCATCTTAATTAGACAGATTTATTGAAAATCCTTTTTACTGTACTTGCAATGTCACATACCACATCTTGCAGAAGTCTGAGATGGAAATTGTCCAACTTCCCAATTTGAGCCCATTAAGCTGTTTGAGTTTCTCTGTTTCCCCTGTTCCTGTTAGGTGGCTGCTTTGTCTCTCTGATCAGTGTAACATTTCTCCCTACTTCTTCAACCATTATGGAACATCATCTGAGCAGAACCGGGTAATCTTGAGGACTGGGGAACAGAAAAGGGATGAAATTTAACACAAAACACTGGCTCATGCAGTTAGGGACTAACAATGAGAAATTTCTTTCCAGTGTGAACTTTTGTCCTGCAGGATGTTTGCATTGTTGAGCAACTGTCCTCTGTGCAGAACAGGGATAATTCCGCTCTTCAGAAGTCCTTTGTAGTTAAAGACCAAGAAGTAGAGTATTCAGATACTCTTTCAATGGGGACTACATAAGTAACTAAGACAAAGCAATGCAATTAGATCATCAGCTACCATAAATCAACATCACCCCTTCAAAGTCAGTCTAGTGACCTTAATTTACACCTTTAACATCTGATTGAAAAAATTATTTTGTTTCTTCTTTTGTTTGTTTCTGCTATAATATTTACGTCATTAAATGACCACTGGGCAGAAAGCAAAAATATCTACATTATAAAGGCTCTTTTGCATATTGAGACATATATACTGACTAATGGAGACACAGAGACAAGCATCGTACATTCATATATATTTTCAAACGGCTTCTGTTATCCAATAAAATTAGCATAACTGTTTCATCCCATTAGAAAGTCTAGAAATACATTGAGGAGTCTTTTTTTGAAATGTCTGCTCTTAAAACTCAAAACCATCAAAAGGTCTCAGAATTAAATAAGGGCTGTTACAAGAGATTCTCAGTGACTTACACTCAATCTGGTGGGATATCTTAATGGAACCCACTTTGCTGTATATGTGGGACATCCTGGGATCTCTATTTCTTTACAGTGTTTCAGCTTGCATGCTTATGGTGAGAAACAAAATCACAGGGCACTTTTGAACAGGTAGGTCAGACACTTACTTACGCTGAGCAGAGGTGGCACAGGGGGATGAAGGGGTTTCAGAGCCTGAGCACGTTCCCTGTCACCTGACAAGCGATGCTGATAATCACCCAGTTCAGGACATACAGTTTCCTTCTTGACATTGAGTCCCTCTGGTGATGACTGAGGTAGAGCTGCTGGAAAAAGCTGGTGGGGATACTGGGAAGATCTCAGCTCTGCCTTAAGGGGGTGTGAGTGCCAGTTCTCTGGCTTCCCTGGCACCTCCAAGGCACATTTGGCTACTGCAGCTTGTTCCAAGGCTACATCTTCAGTGGAGTCAGAAACAGAAGCGGGCACAGACAATAGCAGGGCACTCAGTAAGGAGAAATCTGACCGTGAGCCCAGCAGAGCAGTACCTGGCACGTGCCAGATCGCCACGAGGTCTGAGCAGTTCCTTCTGAGCCAAGACTCCCTACTTGGCCTGACTTTTCTCTGGGAGACTGCAGCACTTTCAGTGCAGAAGCACTGGGATGGGGGTACAACAGGCTGAGAAGAACTTTTCAATAAAAGTCCCTCAGCTCTGTAAATACCTTTCTCTATCCTCCCCCTCCAGCTTTGTGGAAAATATCCTGAATTTGTAGTTAATATTTGTTTATCCTCACTGGAGGTTCAATTTGAGACTGGAGCATGGTTGTTCCAGGCATTGGACAAACTCATGGACTTCTGCTGGGAAGAACCATGCTGACACCTCTGTAAGGTTACTCAGGATAAACTCGCAGCATGAAGGCAGGCCAAATTATAGAAGACAGACAGTGGTAATGACCTCTCTGCTCCTTAAGCTTTATGTTTTAGTGTCTCCTCCATTCAGTCTACAACCTTGTTTAATCCTGTCAGTCACCAAAAAGACAGGGCTTCATACTGAGCCCTGTTCTCTCTCCCCATCCTCCTGCTCCACTGCTTGGACCATCCCCTGGGCTCCTTCTGCAACAACCATCAGCCACCACCTTCACAGTCAGCTTGCTTGGCCTTTCTGTCACCTCAGATCATCAGTATTAAGGACTTCTTGCCTGCTCTCAGTCTTTTATCACTCTCTTTATAATTTCTTTCCTTTCTCCACATGCTGATGTTATCCATGCTGCAGTCTTTCATTCACAGACCTTTTGCCCTTCATTCCCCTATCAATTCCTGTCCCCCTATCCCAAATCCCAACTGACCCATACCAGTTGGTCTCTGCTATGTCTCACACAGCAGAGCACCTCTAATGGGAACCCTGCTGCCTGGCTAACTTTCTCCACTATAAACACATTGTTCCCCAGTTCAGTTCTGGTTGTTTCCTGGACTTACGACTCCATCTCAGCTCAGTTAAATCACAGACTCACAGTCATAGTCACCTCCTTGCCACATTTGGCTCATTCCTCAGACCCTCCCGCCTCCTCCAGCCCCCACTTCAGCTGTTACGCAGGATTTCACCCTGTCCTTCCATGAGAAAAATGACAAACTGTGATCTTCCTCTTCCAGTAGCTTTGCCTTCTGTTTCCTCTTCCCCTCCTACAACTCCTTCCTCATTCTTCTCTCCCATAGATGAAAAACTTTCTATGCAGCATTCTTCCTTAATTTCTTTTATTTGCCACTAAGCCAGTCTTACCCTATCTCCTGACTTTCCTTATGGCCATTCTTGTCCTCTTGTTCTCTTTCGTCCCTGACCTCTCATGCCCCTCTGTCTCTTTACTCTCATAGTGCAAGTAACATTCAATGTCTTTCCTCTTAAAATATTCTCATCTTGAAACATTCTTTCATCTTAAAACATTTATTTTCCCCTCTAAATGCCATGTCTTTTTCTCTCCTCCCTTTCATCACCAATCTCTCTGAACATTCCAGGTACAAACGTCGCCTGGAGTTCCCCCCACCAGTTCAGTGCAGCTTCCTCTCCCTTGCAACTGCTGCTGCCAACGTCTCTACTTAACATACTGGGCAAATTTCAGCTTAGTCTGAATACTCTGTTCTCATCTGCGGCAGCATGTCGGCTACCTTCAGTAGCCTCCTGTGCTGTTTTAACCTGAAATGGTATCTTTCTTCAGTTACCATGACATTACCCACTTCCCTTGCACCACCTTTGAATCTGCTCCTTTTGCGTGTCCTCCAGAAGACACTTTTCCTCTCCCAGATCTGCTGGAAGTTCATGGGGCTTTTCTCTTTCTGTATTTTACGCCTTCGTAATTTCTATCACAAACATAGATTCCACTACCATCTCCATGCAGCAATTTTCAGATTCACTCCTCTAACACAAACTTGTCTTCCTAGGTCCATACCCACGGTCTCTCTAGTACTCCCTCATAGACACAGAGGTATCAAACTGAGCTTATCATAGCTAAAACAGAGCTCCTGATGTTCTCCCTTCTTTACTATATGGTCTCTTCAGTAGTTCCCCTCTTGATCACCACAGCCAACACTATTACTTTCCTTGTTGTTCTGGTGAACAACTGGAGCAACATCTTCACTTCATGTCTCTCATTACGTCCATAGATCCAGGCGATGTCTAAGGTTTGCATATTCTTTCTCCATCCAGGCTCTCATTATCTTGTGCCTTTATTACTACAATATTTCTTTTTCTGACCTTTACAAATGTGATCTTGCCCTCTGTGTATCCATTCAGGATGCTGCTAGAAATATCATTTTCCTAACACATCACTCTGACCACATAATTTCTAATGGCAGCTGTAGACTGCTGTACCAATATCTATCTCATTAGTGTAATCTACTTGTCTTCATTAAGGAAATGTCAACTTCTTCCTACAGTCAACCAAAGAGGTCAGTCCCCATCACCTACTCATTAATTTTTCAAGCAGACATGACCCATGATTTTTCTGGTGCCATCCTTCCATCTTTGGAAGACCATCTTGTAAACATCTGCACCTCTTACTCATTATTCTTCTTTACAACTCTTCTAGGAATCCCGCATTTCATGGTGCTTACAGAAATGTGGTTAGCCTGCCAGTGTTTTAAAATGACTACCGGTCATGCTGAACATAATTACCTTGTCATCTCCTTGTAGTCTCTCATAAGGCTGCATTAGTCACCAATATTTAAAGTGCAGCAACATGTCAAAAGGATGGGGACATTTTTCTGATCCATGATTTCTGATCCATTATTAAGGCTCATAAATCCTATGGTAGAACTCTAACCGGTATTAATAACAGTGAACGAAATCCCTATTATACTGCTACTGAGCTGAGGTACGACAGATTAACTCATTTGCCTCAGGTCATGGAGAAAAACTATGGCAGAGCTTGGGCTGAATTCTGGCTTTGTAAGCCCTGCCCTAACTGCAGTACGACCTTTCTTCCACCTATTTTGGTAGTTGGCTACAAAGGATTATGATTTCAGCAGGCTCAGCTGGGCAGTTCTGAATATTTATTTGTAGAAGAATTAGGCTTTATGAGAAAGAAAATGGGGAAATTTCCATTTTGTAGTCTGATTTCTCTCCTGTAGAGAAAATATGTTAGTTTATATTCTTTTCTTTTAAGTGGATTCTATTCTGAACTGCCTGTTAAGGGCACTTGGATTCTGGAATCCACATTCTTTATTTATTAATTCCTTAAAAACTGAGAAACACCACCTCATTTCTTTCTTTTGCTCCTAAAGAGGTGAATATGTACTGAAGGGTTCCAGCAACACTTTGTTAGCAATGAGCCATTAAGTAACTTACATTATAAATGATGTCATTATTTTTGCAAAACCTACAAATCATAAAGTCTTCTTCCTCATTTACTAGCTCTGCGATAGTTAATGAACTCATTCCACTCTTGAAGTTATTCTGAGTGCACAGAAAGACTTTTTCAATGAGAAAAAGCAATATTAATATGGATTTTTATTGCTGGAGATGACAAAACACTTCAGATCATTTAAACTCTATTTAAATAAAATAATCTTTCATATTTTTATTTGTAGAGTAAACAGAACACATTTGCACTCATATTAAATCTTTCCTCCACACTTTTTAAAAAGTTTTTAAGCAATAGGCAGAAAGGATAAAAATGCTGAGGTTTCTCAAAAGGGTTTGGATGCTCAATTAAATGAACAGGAATTAAGCATGCAGTCCTGCAGGCAGCTCTGCAAATATCAGTTTCTCTTGAGAAGGGCATGATCCCGTCATTTTTACTCAGGCAAAATTTCCATTTGTCTTCACTGGCAATTTTGCTTGAAAGCCAACAGCTTGATTGAAATTTGCCCTTTAAAATAGCATGATTAAAACCAGTTGCAGCTCTGTTAAATTACATATATGTTATTGGTATTTTGAGCAGATATGTATTATCAAACTAATTATCTCAGATGTATCAGAGGAACGTGTCAAGTTCTCATTACTTGTGGTAAAGATGCTTTTTAATGAATTACTATTTAAGTTTGATGCAATTAAAATATTAAAATTGCTTATTTAAAATATGATGGGCCAAATCCTCCTGGAACTCACATGCATGAAACACCAGCGATTTTATGCATTAAACGATTTTAGAAAATCTCTGAACAAGAGGATGTCTTTGCCGTTATCTTAGAAACATGCAGTTGTTTGACTTCCAATCTGCAGCGATAGACGAAGAATAATTATGGCATCAAGGCCAGTGAAGGCTAAATACCTGGGTAGCCTAAGATTCAGCTCAAAGGCTATCTACTGCTTAAATTTCACTGGATCCCTCCAGCAGAACTCTGCTGCGACAGAAGGGAGGACAGACCTCGCGTTGGCCTTTCTATCCGGGGACAATTTTAACCTCAAAGGAAACTAGCTAAAGGCCAGAACTTGCTGCATCACCACATTCAGTAAAACATTTACTATTGGCTTCACTAGGATCAGAATGAAGACTTCAATAAAGTCCCTTTTAAAATGAGCCCATTTGGAAAACAGTTGGGATTTCAAGCACACATTTTAAACAAAGCATTTGGATTCTTGTCCTTGCAAAACCTTGCATTTTAAAAGTCAAATCTACAGCATTGCAAAGTATTGCAAGTAGTTTTATGAAAATAAATCTTTTTACTCCTAGAGATAGCTGCAAGTAGCCTCTTTTCAGGCCTTTCCAATTGTGTATAAATAATCCCTAGTGACGGCCGGAGTAGTCCTGTTAAGCCTTTCTTCTTCAGTTGTGCCGTGCATCTGACAAACCAAAACAGAGAATGCTTTCATCCCAGAAATCTTGCATATTATTTGGGGTGGAGGTGGGCTGCACAGGAATTTCTTTTTTTTTTCAGTAGTGGCATGGGCTAAGTATACTCGCAATAAGATGTTTTAAAAATAGGATTTACTATGACTTCCATGGATCTTGGGGAAAGAAGGAAGGTAAAAGGGGGATTGAAATAATAAGGTCATTGTAAATTTTTTTAAAAATAAAATTGGATTCCAATGGCAGGCAGCAGAGACCCATCCAGACAGGTTTAACTGGCAGCCTTCCAAAAGTGAGATGAAAGGTCCTCTGAGTAGTAATTGTCTAAATGGAACAGACTCTGGTTATTGTGCAACTTCTTCATCTACTTTATTGTACCTTTATAATTAAATGATGTAATTCTTTTTTTTCCTTTCCTGTTTTCCTCTCGACTAGTGCAGGAAAGTGTCTGAGCAATGTTGCCGTGGGACACGGACAGACTCTGTGGCTTCCAGGTTTTTTTTCTGGGTCACCAGCAGTCGCATACAAGGAGTTGTGAGTCGCTGGTTGCCAAAGCAGGACATAAACTCTGCCTTCTCCTGGCCAGAGATGAACACTTACCTGCATTTCAACTCTGCTTGCTCAGCGGTGGAGGCGGGTGGTTCACTGGGACTTTTGGTAGGGGGCAGTTTTTTTTTATGCTGCTTTTAATAGGAACTCAGTGGTAAACAGGCAAAAAGTGGATCTAATAGGATATAGGGAACACTATGTTCAAAGGGGCGTTAAGCAGCAAGGCTATCTAATTCACAGAGGAGACCGGACAGACACCTGAGAATCGGAAGAAGCTTAGAGTATTGAGATGAACAAACCCAGAGCCTGCGCCTCCTGACTCTGCAAGGCTTTAGGGATCAGGAGTGAAACTCCAGTCCTGGGATGCTAAAAGACTTTGTCAGATGCAGAATCAGAGGACCAGCTTTATGTACACATTCTTTTTGACTGGTCCTTCTGTACAAGAGTGCTTTTCCTCAGTCCTAGTAGCCCATTCACAGAAATAAAGATTATTCAGGTGAGTAAAAGTCAGCAAGACTGGGCCCTGGGTTTGCACGTTCAACTCCAATAACTTCTTTATTGGCTGTAATTTCTGTTGTTTCATTCGTGTTTTTTTCATTTGTGGTAACAAAGAGAACAAATTAACTGCCTAATTTTAATGCAGCATTAGAATATTGTACAGGCCTTTGGTCTCGTGCCTGCCTGCCTCTCCCTGAGTATGCTTATTAGTGACAATTTGTTTTAATTCATTGTCTATTTATCTAGTTGTATTATTTTGAAATATGCACCTGAGTTCTACAGAAATATAAAAAAAGGGATAGGAGAAATATAAATAGGACCAATTATTTTATACATGCATTAGTGTCTATTACATCTATCCATACGAAATCTGAAGTAACAGATCTCCATTTTTTCTAGCAAAATCCAACACAAAGGTTTTGATTTATTTGCCGGAAAGTAAAAACTAATAAATACAGAACAGAATTACAGAAGTCACCCAGCCTATTCAGAAACAGAACTGTTTTTTAAAATCACTGGCATCAGATACTGCAAAGTACCATAGGGCCTGATCCTGCCACAAGCCATTGCCTACAGCTTGTATTAATTTCAGCAGTGTTCATAAGCAGAATAACTGCAGGGTATTTGCAAAGCTGGATAGGCTCTTAATGACCATTTTTTCTTATCCTTTGACAGACAAACCTACCGTTCTCAATACTGGAAGTTTTGCCTAGGGAAAAATGTAGTATCTGTGTCAAAATAAATGGATCACTTAGATTCTGTCCAGCTTAAAAAAAAAGTACACCAACGCTTAATAGCATTTACATTCAATTACATATAGCATTACAGACAATATTTGGGGCCAGAACCTGCATTAGTTTATCCAGTTCCGGAAGAGGTGTGCTAGATTAAATTAACAGCTGGCAGAGGAAGGAGAGTAAAAGGCCTATGTACCAATAACATCCTCTTCTATATGGTATTTACCCTGGAGCTCATACAGGGAGAGATTTCATCCATGCAGGAATATGTACCCCAGTCAGGGTATTTGATTACTACAGGTAGAGAACATCTGCAGCTCTTCACACCTGTACAGGGCACGCTCTGCCCAGGCACCCAGCCCTGCAACCTCTAACTCCAGACGAGCACCTGCCACGGAAGAAAAACTAGAAAAGCAAGGTAGTGCTGTCAGGATGAACCTAAAATCCCTGTCTCCTTTTGAACTTGTAGCAGTTCTCAACATCGGACAGTGATGGCAAATGTACTTATTCCACTTTCATCATATAGCTAAGGATCATAAAGAAACAGTCTAGTAGCTGGTCTTAGGTGGGAAGAGGGATGCTAGTTGACTACCCATGTAAAGCTGGCTCCTTGTAATTCAGTGATGCCAGCACACAAGGATTTTTAACAGGTAAGTGTTTTACATTACTTTTTGGTAAGGGGAGAGTAAAATCCATTAGTTCTTTTTGATCTAGCAAAACATAAAGTGGACAAGCAATCCTATAATACCTCCAGTTCTATTTCCGAGCAAGTCAAACACTTTATTTTCTCAAATTGCCATTATACTTGCTTTTCTATGTTTTTATTTGGAGGTGCCAAAGGAACACACCTCTATAGCATTAGCGCTAATGTGTGTGACTCTTCGTCATGGCTAAGAGTTATAATATAGGTAGATCTTCACTCCAGAAACACCATCAAACGAACTATAATGTTGGTATTCAGTCTTACCAGTCTCCCTCCTTTAACATTTCTCTGAACGTACAATGAAGTTTGTCAAATGTGTATCAAAAAACCTTTAAAGAAGGCAAGGAGTGACACACACCGATATTTGCACATACCTCCCTTACGTGCACAATTTGCACGTCTGACCTGGGGGCAACTCCGCGAAGTGGCTACTGGCCATCTGCAGACACATATGTCCAGGAGCATGTGTGCAGGGACACACGCTGTACCTCAGCCCGGGAATCCCTTGCTACCTGCTGAAAGCTGTATATCTAGAGTTAGTTCACTACACACACACATACACTTATTCACACACTCATACACACACAAGAACACACACAAATTACAGCAGGACCTTTTGAAGACTATCATCTCCTGCATTTAACCACCTCAGCTTGAGTTGCCACATTTTCTCTATGGTGAACACTTAGCAGAGCTGCTGTTACACATAACCCAGTGCCAGGCAATTTCAGCAGTTTCTGGCAGGA
Source organism: Cariama cristata (assembly GCF_000690535.1). NCBI lineage: Eukaryota > Metazoa > Chordata > Aves > Cariamiformes > Cariamidae > Cariama > Cariama cristata. Next base: position 2,731 of record NW_009618299.1, on the reverse strand, counting down.
GACACGGATGTTCCTGAACCCAGGACTAGGCAGACAGTTGAAGAGGAACAAGTCTTGCTTATTTCAAGCTGAAAAACCTCTCTAATAACTGAAACTCCATTTGCCAAAGGTGAGCTCTGGTGACACGTTTGCCCACTGTCAAGGCTGAATTTCTTTGTTTATGCCCCAAGCACAGCAAGCACACGTGGCAGAGTGATCCAGCCCTCCACAGCCAGCCCAGCACAGCTGTACCCTCACCCAGACAGAGAAGAAGAATCCCTCCTTCGGCACCAAAACCAGCAGCAGAGTGCCAGGGTGCAGACAGGCTTTGGACATGTTCACCTGTCCATTACAAATGGGACTGAAACCCCTGATTCATTTCACAGGGGTTGTTAAATAGCAACTGGACTCTAAGGGTCACTAGCAACACAGACAGGATCCCAACTAGTGATCTAGGTTCTCTGGTACACCACCCTACAAACGGTTTCAGTGCAAATCTATACCATGCTACTCACCTCTACTGCTCACTTTTAAAACATACAGAACAAAATGTATACATTGGCAAACACGTGTGAAACTATATCCCTTGTGAATAATTAGCTTTAAGCAATAATTCCACTTGCAATGTCTGAAAAGGGAATTAACGCAGGCTATCAAGGGAGTTTGGGACAGAGAACACACTTAGAAAACAAGTATTTTTAAAGATTGCATGGTGTAAGAAGCAATGATTTCACTGTGATGGAAATAAACTGCTGGGGAATCATCTGAATGCAACAGAAGAACCATGGGAGGGAAACGTTATTTTGTTGTATGGTGTAACCATGCTGTGGGTAGCAAAGATGCTGTCAGCCTTTATTGAAACCCTCATCATCCTGCAGAAGCATACATCTTTTGTAGACAGGATGTTTGGGCTGGGTTTTATGCATATCTCCCCTTCCGACACTTTGGATCAAAGAAACATTTGAGGCAAACTGACCGTAACCTTGAACTGGTACCTCAGGGAAAAAAAGAAGAAGGACCAAAAGACAAGAAAAAACATAGCACAAAAATGCTACAGGCAAACAGATGCATCTCCACCCCAAGAGAAAATTATTCCTTTCTAACACTCCTAATGAAGTAATGTAATGTTTTGTAGACATTGAAAATATTCCAAAATATAGCTCAGTGTAAACAGCAAGCTGGGTTTCCTCCTGCTTTTTAGCATTTCTCTTTGTTTACTCTCCATTTGAGGATAGAAAAAGCCTGCATGTGAGTACTGCAAATGGTGTATTTTGGGACTGATGGGGCATTCGGTAAGGGAATGATGAAATACAGACACATGTAGCCTCCAATAAAATAATATGTACTTTGCCTGAGTCACCAGGGTCAAACGAAATTTAAAAAAAAAAATCCAATGTCTGCTTTATTAACACTTTTTATTTGTATGTGGAAAATGATCTGATACCATGGTGATGGGCAGACTATATTAAGCTTAGAGAGACAGAGACATGACAGAGGACACATTCTGGGCTGTGTCTGCTCTCATCCCCACCACCTTCTTGCTTGCAAACCCCATGCCTCAGCAGTAGAGACCCCATGGGAGAATGCCCTGGCAGTGCTTTGGGAAACGATGCCCAGCCAGGCCAGTTCACCCATCGCAAGGAGAGGTACTTGGCTAGAGATGCCAGCTCCCATCTGTGAGCCCAAACGGCTCTGCTGAGCCTCTGCTCAGCTCAGGAGGGCCTGGCACGTTCATTTGGTAAAAAACAGCCCTTACCTTTGGCAATCAGCTCCTCCAGCTCTTGGTCGAATCCTTGTCGCAGGCATTTCCTCCAGAGCCCCATGTTGGTCGAGTTGTACTGTCTGTTGCACTCGTCGACTGCGCTCATAGCAAAGATCTGCCTCCTGTTTCTTGCCAAGAGGAGTTTCCCTTCCCAGCGGTCCAACCTAGACCTGCTGGCCCTGAGAGGCAGGTTGTTGTTGGAGTTATAAATGAAGCCAGGATCATTTCTCTTAGTGGTGATGCTCTTGCACCTCTCTCTGTGCTTCCTGGCATCAGTTTCATACCAATGGTCAGAGCAGATTGCCACAGCCAGCATGCCCAGGGCACACAGAGCTAAAGAGAGGCCAGCATACAGCAGTAACCTTCCAGCAGCCATACCTCAGCTTCACAGAAACACCATGGACATCTTCACAACAGGCAAAGCCCTTGAGTGTGAAACCACGCAAAAACCTCCGGAGCAGCTGCTAGGTGTCACTTGGCAGAGACTGCCTCAAACATCTCCAACTCCTGTGGCTCACATCCACGCTGCGGAGGGATGGTGAGAGCGCTACAAAGTTCTGCCCTGGAGGCAGTCCTGGAGTCTCATCTGCCTCTTCTCCTCTGCGGAGGAGACCTGGCGAGGAGATTTTTTTGGGCGGGGAGCCAGTGACCCGCTGATACAAAGATGTCCCGCTCCCCTCACCACGAGCACCCAAGCGACAGGGGCCGAATGGATATACCCCCCTGAAGAGACCTGAAAGCTATGACTGATCAGTCCATTAATCTCTTTCAATCTGGCCAGCTCAGAAATCCAGAAGAGACAGCTTTCAGATCAGCAGGCTCACCACAGCATCATCACAGGACGGAAAAGTTCAAAAGCTAGAGATCTCCTGCTTGCAAGCAGCCAGTTGTTATCCCAGTTTCAGGAACGGGTGAGTTGCCTTTTCTGTCAGTGGCTCAGCAAGAGCATCATTGTCTGGCCGGTCGGTCACTTGCTTGGGCTTTAAAGTG
>NW_009618298.1:6020-10801 GCF_000690535.1 Cariama cristata | reverse complement strand
CACATCGCTGCCCACCCTGGGATGGACAGGATTGGGGCCCCATCCGGCACTCGATGGGAGCTTTTCCGTGGGCTCTGGCTGAGGCTCTGCTCCAAACCAATTGCATCCTTGGCAAGGAGGGACAGAGGCGCTGGCCATCCCCAGCCTGGCCTCACTTGTGGTGCTAATTGGGGAGGTTGGAGTTGGCAGGGCTGCTCTCCCCACCAGCCACCGTAACGAGCGCTGCCGGAGTCACTTAATGGGGAACAGATTCCCCCAGTGCGGGAGAGCCCTGCGAGCTGGCCGTGCCGTGCGTGCTTGTGTCCCAACGTGGGATGGGGGTCACACGCACCCCATGCGCACCCAGCTTCCCACCCCCATCTGCTCCCCCCCCTTTGCTCCAGCATCAGATGCCCTTTTAACGCTGCTCCCAAGGGACCAGGTGCCCCCGCGGCACCTTGCAACTCAGGGGCAAGGCGAAGCGGGGAGCTGGGGAGCAGAGCCGGGCTCTTCGCAGAGCGTGATGTACTGCTGAATGTATGTGATATTCACGCCTACAAATGTACTTTAGCGATGGCTGCCTTCAAAAAAAAAAAAAGCAAATAAAATAGCAGTTGCCGGTGCAGGGCTACCCAAAAGCACAGCTCAGCCCTGCAGAGTGATGCCCTGCAAACCCACCCTCGGAGAGGTCCCACACCTCCTTCACCAGCTGGTCAGGGCTGGACACTGGAAGGGGCAAAGATGGATTTTTTTTTTTTAATTTTTAAGCCCCTACCCCAGGCCTAGGGCACATTCACTGCCCTGAGCAGTGCTGGCTGCTCTGCTCACATCTTGGGTCCTCCTGAAAACCACAGGGATGGTTCTGGGATGTGGGAATCACAGACCAGAGCAGGGAATGATAGCCCAGAGCAACTCGAGTCCCTGGAAAGGGCTTGAAAAGCAAAGTTCAAGCCTTGCTCTGAATGCAAACTGATGCTGGCCATCCACCTCACGAGCCTTCAGAAAAAGCAAGAGTTAAACCCTCCTGCCTGGGAATTAATTAACAACAGATGTGCTCAGTTTTAACTAATTACTCTCCTGCCAGCACTTGGTTTTTACGTTCTCTCGGAGCCGGTAGCCGTAGCAATGTGCCCATGCAGATGCTGACCATGCAAGCTGGGCTTTACTGGGCACCCTGGGCTTGCTTGCCCTCCTTCCCTAGCCTGGCTGACCCCTCATTTGCTGTCTTAAGTAAAACAATTCAGTGAAATGGGCTAAAATTCATTAAGTGATCGAGTCACCTAAACTAGCATTGCTCCGTTGCTGTTTTTAAAGCAGCTTAGTGGCAGGGTCCCCCCAGGAGTGGCACACGTCTGGCCCCCGGACGGGCCCTGCCTGGTCCCAGCTGGCCATCGGTGCTGCTTGGCCGATACTCTCTGTCGGTGATTTATTATGGACGGGACGTTGGGTATATTAATGATGGGAGCTTCTTGTCTAATTGCGAATAGACTGCCAGCGCCCCGCGTTCCCGGGGCTGTGTCTGTGCTGCCGGGCTCCCATGCTGAGCATGTCTAGCGATGCAGCCAGCTTACAGCAAGATGTACAAGACAAGGCTTGGAAAATATGCAGAAGCCGTGGCAAGCAGGTGAGAAACCCTTCTGCTTCGGGGCTGGCTCAGCCCCTTGCCCTGAGGTTTCTGGGCACCCTCTTTCTGTGGGTGGCTGGAGGATGCTGTACGGGATGAGCCCCGCTTTTGAGCAGCTTGGATGTGCATCTGCTCCTTCGGTGGGGACTGCTTTCAACAGCCTGAGCTATTTCTGTCCACAATCACGATCAATAAAGCAAGAGAGAGGATTTTTATTTTCCACTCCAAATACTTTCTTCATCCTGTTTCCTCCCAGTTCACACGGCGGACTGGGGTGTGCTCCAGCAAGGAGGCCCACGAAACCATCTCCTCCTCCTCCTCCTCCTCCTCCTCCTCACTGCCGATGCGGTCCCCCACTCCTGCTCCTGCTCCAGCCCCATGCAACCCCAATGGTCCCTTCTAATTCACGGCAATCCGAGGGGCAGGCTTTGCTGAGGCAGGGGGTGGGCAGGGAGAGAAAGGTATTGCACACGTGTGTGCATACACACACACACAAGAAAACACTTCCAGAGCCAAAGGGGAAAAAAAATAAAACTAGGTCTTTGGAAGACACAGCAGCTCATGTAATCCCAGGTTCTGCTGGGCTGCCTCCGCACGGCGCGGCGATGGGGGGACGGGCCGAGGGGAGACGACTGCAGTCTATTAAACTTCCTTTGAGAAGCTGCCAAACTGACAACAGCTGGAAGGAATTAACATTTCAGGTCCACCAGCTCCTTTCCTCGCTTTCACCCTTCCCCAAAAACCACCCTGAGGCCACAGGCCCAGCAGCATCACTTTTTCCCACTCCTTGGCGTCCGACAGAATCTGGTCCGAGCTGATTTCTCCTTTGATCCTGAACCTGCCAGAAGCGTGAGCATCTGCTGAACGAAAAAAATCCCGGTGCCTGTGCCGGCACAAGCACCCAGTTTGGGTCCCTTGTGTCTTAGGGGGTTGGGACCAAGGTGGGGTGTCCCAATGGCCCTGCAAGGTGGCTCCAAGCCATCTCGCACCTCTCAGCCTCCTGCCCAAGAGCCAGCACCATCAAGGAAGGAAAAAATACCCCGGCTGCCAACTGCTGCCACTCAGGGCAGCACGGATGCTCTGCCCGCATGTAAGATGCAGGAAAAGATTTGTTGGATGGTGAAAGCCCGCTGGCTGCCAGCGAGCCCGTGTTTGCTGTCATTTCGGGGTGTCCTCATGCTGTGCATGCACCCATGCCAGGGGCGAGCCTCGGAGATCCTCATCCCCTCATTATGGGGACCCCCACCCCGGTGAAGGGGTGCTGCCAGCCCGGCACCCTGACCCCTTCGCTCCGTGCGGCGGGAGCTTGGCAGGAGCTGGGGTGAGGGGGGGCGCAGGGTGGGACAGCTCTGTGCTGCTGTCGCCAGCAGAGATTACACAGAAAGTTATCGTGTCTCGAGGGACGGGGGGGTGCAGAAGCTGTCTGAGCTCGGCGATAGCTGAAGCAGTGCAGAATTGGCGAGTGCCAGAGGGTTTTGCTGCCAAACGGCAATCTGCCTGAAAGCGCCGGCTCCTCGAGCCAGCCTTGGAGGCTGGGACCCAAGCGCAGACCATATATCCCCACGTTCTGCCTTGCTACTAAGTTGGAGAAGGAAAATGCAAACGCTCTTGTTAACCCTCTCCTGGGTGCCTGGGGAGGAGCAGAAGGAGGCTGAGCAGCCCGACGAGCCCCTCACCCTTGTGCACTGCCAGAGACCTGGGCAAAGAGGGCAGGCGAGGGCTTTGCCCTCAAAGAAACACCGAGACCCCGAGGGACACAAGAAGGGACAAAGCCAGGATGCGCTGGACCTGTGGCCCCTGGGGTCGTGTATACATATGTACTTATAGGCACATATCTCCAGGGACCACCGCTCGATTTAATGCAACTCCTTCAACCTCCTGCCCAAAGGCAGAGCGACAAGGTTGAAGCCCAGCCGTAGGAGAGCTGGACAGACACACGGACCCCGTCTCACCCCGGTGAGTGTTTTCCCTTGCCCAAGCGCATCCTGGAGCTCAGCATCTCCATGGGCTCAGCCGGAGGGGGCTCTGCCTCCCGGGTAGTGCCAGGGCTCGGGGCAGAGCCGGCAGCTGGAAGGAGTGGGTCGATCGGGTCATGCGGGGGGCAGAAGGCTTTTCCAGCATCACAGAGGTCAGGACACAAGAGGGAGAAACAACTGCTTCAGAGGAGTTGATGGTGGGCTTGGTGTGTGGTCCAGTCCTCCTGCCACGGCCGCCTGGGGAAGGCATGGCAGCCCTGGGCTGCGGCACACCACGGCATGGGAAGGACGGATCCTGGCTCAGCACCACCATTACCAGGGTGAATGACACCCTCTGGGCTCCTGCTGAGCAGCCCCACACTGGGTGCTGGGTCCTCCATGCACGCAGAGCAAGGGCCTGAACCAGGAAATGCCGCTAATAAAATTGAGTGACTTTATTTTTGTATTAACAACATTTCTTACTCCTTCAACACCTTAACATACACCTTATTTCATCTACGGAGCTGATAGGAACCCCATCAGCTCAAGCATCTCCTTTTTTTCCTGCTAGCAAAAGCTGCAGCCATTGCATGAGTGTCACCACATCCCTCTTGGCCATGCGATGCCGAGGGCTGGTGCATGATGCCGAGAGCTGGTGTGCCATGCCAAGAGCTGGTGTGTGATGCCGAGAGCTGGTGTGTGATGCCAAGAGCTGGTGTGCCATGCCAAGGCGCCGAGCCGCCCCACCGGCACAGGGATACCTGCCTTGCAGAGCAAGCAGAGACTTTTCCGCGCGGCTCGTCAGGAAGAGGTGCCTCATAAACCCAAATAGTGATTTCCTGCTGCAGTCGGTGGGAGTTGTTTTCTTTAAAAATGCAGCTGAAACTGGAGAGGAGATGGAGTTGAGTTAAATATCTGGGAGCTGGGGAGTTTGCCGTGTGTGAGACAGCGCCAGCAGCCAACACACACACACACACACGTGCATGCACCCGCCGGGGATGCCAACATTTGAAAGCCATTAACAGGAATATTTTGGGAGGAAAATTCGGCCCTACCTTTAACCCCACACAGAAACGCCCTGAACAGCCCCAGTGAGTTATAGAGTGAAAAAAGTGGCACCATTTTTCTTTTAAGTCCAAAGCACTCGTCCCTGCTAAGGAGGGAAAGTTGGCACACGTTGCGCACACGTGCGGGACAGGGCAAACCGACATTCACCTCCCACG
>NW_009618298.1:5594-5931 GCF_000690535.1 Cariama cristata | reverse complement strand
TGGGCCTCGTATCGGAGCCTGCTCACACCCACCCTGCTTCGTCCGTGTGCAGGGATGTGGTGGTCACACGTGGAGGTGACCCGAGCCCTCCCGTTTCCTCGGTATATACACGCGCGTGTGTGTGTGTGTGTGTGCGTGACAGACCCTGCTGTGTGCTACGTAGTTTGTCTGACTGTATACACACATACGTATACGTAGACATAGACATACATACTTACATATATATATATTTTTATGCATTCCTTTGTTCATATATATATTTTTCTATACTCGCCCCAGTGGTACTACCTGCATTATCCCGTTGTTGCAGGCTTCATCCCGAGAGCGAGCTCTGGGT
>NW_009618298.1:5313-5520 GCF_000690535.1 Cariama cristata | reverse complement strand
CCGCCTGCCCGATTGCCAGGGCTCCGCAGCCCCCTCAGCAATCCGGGAGCCATCCCCTGCGCTACCATTTGGTGTTCATTACTTGCTGGCACGGTTGATGCTGGAGGGATGCTGGTGGCTCCCAGCAAGTCCAAGCTCCATTTCCACCCAAGCTCCATTGATTTCCAAGCTCGTTAGTGCCTGACCCTGTTCCTGATGATGGGCAAT
>NW_009618298.1:1166-5181 GCF_000690535.1 Cariama cristata | reverse complement strand
TCTGGCTTGGCTGTTTTGCTCAGGATTTTGGCAGCACGGAGGGAGCTCTGGTAAAACCCCCGGTGCTGAGCGTGCAGCCCCTCAGCTCGGCCGGGACTCGGAGACTCAGCCGTGCTGGCGATTACCCACGCGTGCTGCCTTCCAGCCACCTTTTATCTCCTTTTACAATAATAAAGTGCAAAGGAACTGCTGCCTTTCTGGTTGTGCTCAGCCTCCTCTCGGGCCTCCCGCCCGAGCCCGGGGAGCTGCTTTCCCCTTGCTGCACGTCAGCTGGGCAGCGAAGCCGCTCAGAAATGGCTTCCAGATGTTGGAAGCAAGCGGGTCCCTCCTGCAGCCCGGAGGAGCCGGGGCTCACAAGCCCTGGGCACGTTACCCCAAGTCCCTCCCGACCCCAAAAGCAAAACCTGCCCCTTCCATCCAGCTCGGCCGCTTTCGGCAATGGTATTTTGGCTTTTGGGGCATCCCGGCAGTGGCCGGAGCGCAGCCCTTTCCCACCCACCCCGTTGCTTTTCAAAGCCAGGTTGCCCAAGGTGCGAAGTTCTTTGGATGCTCCCACCTGGCTGATCCCAAATTGCGGAGATTTCAGGCAATTTTATTGGCATGATGCTGCCCTCTAGTGAAGCGGTGACCAGTTCATCCCAGTCTCCCCGCCACGCTCGCAACTGGGCCCAGTTGCCCGACGCACAGTGGTCAGTCCTCGCACCTCTGGTTTGTTCCTCGAGTGGAAAATCAGGACACGAGTATCCCATTTTTATTGCAGAAGTGCTCGGCACCTGCACCTCTCAGTGACACCCAAAGACACCCATTGCATTAGCAAAGATTTTACACAGCTTGATCTGAAGCAATTTCTAGTCTAAAAGCGCCAAGCTAAAAAAAAAAAAGAAATCATTTTAAGAGCAATTAAAAGAGATGTCAGAGGCTGTGCCGGCAGCAGAAGCGCTGGTTGGCTCCGACCACCCCATGGAGATCGGCCCTGGCTAAGCTGCGGCAGTGACACCCCACCAAATGGGGGGGGTCCTCTGGGCTCCTTTGTTATGAGATGGGTTTTGGTGCAGAGCCTGGGGGCCGGGGACCAGCCAGGTGCTCCATATTAGCAGTGGGTGATGGAGATGGCAGAAAAAAAAATCTCCCAGCAGCGAATTGCCTGGCAAGGGGTGGTGATGGGGACCCACCTGCACAGGGGCTGGGGTATAAAAGGTTCTCAACAAGGCAGGGCTGCTTTTGCTGGGGGTGGTGGGACAGACTCTGTGGTGAGCAGCCAAGGTAAGCTCGTGTTCTGCTTTCCCTGGTAAAAAAAGGGGGAAGGCAGTTGGGGTAACCTAGGGCTGGTGGTGGGAAGGTGGGGGAGTTGAGTTCCTCCATGCACCAGGTCACCCTGCCCTGGTGCAGGGTTGCACGGGCTGTGCTGCAGAGGTAGTTGGCTTCTGTGGTTTGGGGGCTGAATCCTGTTTCTGCCTATCGCTCTCTGCCCTAAAGTCCTGATGCTTTCTTTTTGTACTGAGCAGCTTTTGCTTTCTAGCTGGGTTTTGTTCTTCTCCAAGTCATAGGGCTCCCCTGTAGCATTTGAGATAAAATAAAGTGCTTTCTGGAGGTTGTGTTGGGGCTTGGTGACAGGTTCCTACGGTGGCCGTTGTCTCTTCTCTTCCCTGAAAACTTGTAGCCTCGGGAAATGCCAGAGGGTCCCCAGTGCCTCTCACAGCCCTGCCCAAGGGCTGTTTTGCCAACCTGGCTTGATCCCAGGGTTGCTCCCAAGGCAAGAGATATTTGGGGCTCCATGCACCGGGCTGGTGTGAAGGACCACACCAGGTCCCCACAACCCCCCAGCTCTGCATTCTCCATCCCCTTGTCTCACACCAAAGGGCTGAGCCATCCCGCAGTGACCCTCCTGCTGCTGCCGCCCGTAGTGGTGGGTGCCTTTCAGAGGATTTATTTTTACATGGCGTTTTACAGTCCTCCAGTCAGGACAGCCCAGTGCATGCCACAACCACCATTATTGCCATTTACTGGGGTGCAGGGCAAGGCTGGCCTTGTGGGTATAGCACCTAATGGTAGAGAGGATGGTTAGTTCTTGTTTCATGTTGCTCAGGTGTTAAGTAGGAATGAAAATTCTCCTCTCCTTTCTCTCCAGCCTGTTTGGATTGCAAATATCAGCGCTGGCATCCTGCTGTGCAGAGTGCCTGGCACAGAACCCTTCTGATACCCCAGTGCCCAGGGTCCTGGCTCTGCTGGGAGGAGACCCCTCTGTGCACCCCCGTCCACAGTCTGTGGGGCCACCCTTTGCTTCCTCACAGCCTCATCATTGAGAGCATACACTTGCCCATGGGGGAGAGGAAGCAAATGAGGGAGGTGAACATCTAAATCTCGGGCAGTATTTCTTGGTTGTAAATGGGAGCTGTTGTGGCCACAGCACTTAGAGTCCCTTGATTATTTTTCTGCTTAAAAAGTTTTGAGCAGTCTTGCAGCAGGCTGCCTGGCAGGGTGCATCCTGGCTCAGTCCCCCAGCAGCACATCTGTGGTCAATGCATCTCCATCCCAGCCCTAAGCCCCTCTGGACTCATCCTCCCGGGATGAGTATTGACACCCTGCCCTAAGAGAGGACCACAACCACCCCTTGGTCCCCATGATGGCACTTACACTTAATGCAACTGCTCTAATCCCCGTTGATGCCCTACAGAAATAGCTGTGGCCTTGGCAGGGACTTGCTGGGCATGAAGCCGAGCGTGGTGCAAGCTGTGATCATCCCTGCCCGGTGCCCCTTCATCCCTTTGCGTCTCTGCTCGCTGTTTGCTGAGCGTGCGTAACACATCCGCACAGTAACGTCCCATAAAGTTTGCGCTGTTCCAGGCTGTGGTTTATGTCCCCTCGGTTTTATGCTTACATTGAGTTATTTTCAATAAAGGTTTTTTATGGTCTGAACTATTTCATGTTCAATAAAGGTTGTTATTGATGATGGTTCAATACAGCATCATAAAAATTGCACGTGGCAGAAACATAATGAAATGCCCTTTCATGATAGTGTTGCACAAAGTATGAGAAAACCCCATGATAAATTCTCACTTAATAAAACCCCCTGCACAGGCAGAGGAAACTCTCACAGAGCACGTAGTATTTCACCACTCTCTCCTAGGAGCAGGGTATCCCACGGCAGCTGGCAGGGTGCAGGCAGAGCCTCCTTGGGGATCCCCTCCCAGCAGGACACAGGTGATGGAGAAGCCAAGTGGGGGGGGGCGGGGAGGTGTCCCCTACTTTTTGCCCCATGTAGACAGTTTTGCTGAGACACAGATCAGGTTTTCTAACTTTCCTCCTGCGTGGCTTTTAGACAGCATGAGGCAGCCTCCGCTGATGGCCACCAGTGACCCAGGCAAAATGGAAAAAGGCAACTGCAGGGTGCAGAAAGCTGCTCTGCAGAAGCACCGAAGCCCCTCACCGAGCCTTTGCGCTCCCCTTTCTCGGGGGCTGTTGCAGAGCATTCCCCAGTACCTGCATGTGATGCCGAGGGATGCCCAGCAGCAGCAGTTTCAGCCCCCTGCGTTTGTACTCACAGCAGCAGCCAAGGATGAGGCTTCAGGACGGAAAAGGGCATCTGCAGCCTCCCTGGCTGGCGAGGCGGCAGCGTGGATGTGGTCCCATGCCGGAGGTATGGGTGGGCTCCCTGGGGTCAGCGCTTGCTCTTTCTCTCCTGCTCCGAGTGGAGCAGAGGGAGATCCCTCCAGTAGCATAGCGAGAGCAGAGAATTGGTCCCTGAAACTGGAAAAGAAAGAGGAAACCTGTCACCGTGGCGCAGTGTGCTTGTCCAGCTCGGTGGCACCGGGTATCACAGGGGGTGAAGGCTTGGTAGGGACAACAAGAGCATGTCCAGGGAAGGTGGGAGCTGCCAGCCCTCGTTAGCATCTCCTGCTCCTGGGTCCTCATCTGCTCTTAAATGCTTAAATACCACAGCGAAGGCAACTAGCCTCATCTGCTTCCCTGCCTACAGAGCTGCCAGCCCAACCCTGAAGCACAAAGTTATTTATCC
>NW_009618298.1:0-1152 GCF_000690535.1 Cariama cristata | reverse complement strand
TACCAGATCCAGGGATAGCCCCATTTGCACAAACCCAAAATAAATGTGCTGATGGGAACCTGTGTGCACCTAGGGTTAAAGAGGGACATCTGCAATGCAGCTATTCTGTGGCTGTCCCACCTGGAGATGTTTTTCCTAAGTTATCCGGACACCTAGTGCCAGCCTTGCTGGGGGACAGGATGGAGGACACGGGTGGCTGACCTCATGGTGGCATGTAGGTGAGCATCCCACCATGCCCAGGTGGGCAGGGAACAGACAAACTCTGCAGCAACCCTAGAAACCAAATAATTTCTAAGCCACAACAGGGAAATGGCAATCATTGCACTTGCTCTGCTTTTCAACGAATCCCTTCTGCTTTTAGCCCAGCTGAGCCAAGAGGTGCTTGGGCTAACGCGGGCCGGGGGTGGCAAGTTCGCAGAGCTGAGCTCGCACCTTCTGTCTGCACGTCTAGTCCAGAAATCCCAAGGCTCTAGGGAAAGGGGAGGAATAAATAAAAGTTGGCTGTTGGTACCGGTGTCGAGGACTTCTCCTCCCTGCAGAAGAGCGTGGAGGTGTGCAGTAATGAATAAAAGTAGTAAGAAAGATGGGAGAAGAAGGAGGAAAAAAAAAAATATCTATCAGGTTCTTCTTTTGCCAGTATCCCCAAGTATAAAAGAAAAAACCTGTCCCTTTGTCCCCTCATTTGCCCTCTACAGATGCATGTGCAAAATCTAATTAAAATTTAGCAGAAGAGAGAAAAAAAAAATGACACAGGGTTTTTAGCTTTAAAAAAAGGGAGAGAGAAAGAAAGAAGATCCTTAACAAAGGCCATAATATTAACAGGGCTGATTCTAAAGAAGGCAAAAATAATAACAGGGGTTTTTTCGCCAGCCGCTACCTGATAATATAGAGTTGAGCGAGCTTTATTAACGTTGGAAGCCTTGGCTCTTTGTTAATTACGGGCTTTGCTAATGATTTGGAATATTGGCCGGTTCTGGGGGATGTTGATGAATAGAGACCTCGCCAAGATTTATTCCTAATTATCTCATTTGTCTCCCTCCATTACTTTTTATGGCTGAAATTTATGGAGCTATTACCAGGGACCTCGCCACGGCTCTGAGATGATTTGGGAGAAGAGAGATGTTTAATAATAATAACAATAATAATAATAAT
>NW_009618297.1:79205-118620 GCF_000690535.1 Cariama cristata | reverse complement strand
AAACCTTGCCACGCAAACCCAATACAGATTGTTTCATTTTCAGGAGAAGCGATAGGGAGAGTTTGGGTAGGCTTTTTTAGCCTTTGCTATGTCCAAGAGAGTTGTCTCAAGTCACCATCTCTGTCCCCCTTCTGCAGACAAAGGTGATCAGTGTCCCTGTCTGCTCTTAGAAGATGTTCTCTTTCTAAGTCTGAGAGTTAGTATGAGGTCGAATAATTATAATGTTACCATCTACCATCTAAGTAGAAATATTCTGTTAAGCATGTTTAGTCCATGCAAGCAGAAATGTTTCTCATATCAGGAATTTAGAATATGGAAAGCTCCAAAAGTAAATATTTTCGCAAGTAATATTTTCTATCAGATGATCTGTGCCTGTTTTCTCAGCTAAGGTGAAATGATTTGTACAGACAAGCTCCAGAGCTTTTAGGTGCTAGACTGACAGTTTGCTTTCACTGTCCAGCCAGGGCTAAGCACAAGGGGAAGCTGACAAGAAGACATTTCTTCAACATTAAGCTGTTGCTAAAAGCAACAGGAAAGCTACAAAGAAAGGAATACAAACCCCTTTTGCTCACTAATTGGGAGGCAGGGAAAGGAAAAATGAACCCCAAAATGTACTGAATGCTAGAATCAGCACTACAACAAAAGCCATGAGAGACACAGGAAAGCCACAGAAAACTAAGCCTAGAGGGCAACATCTCTTTTCTCAAATAAAAGGCAGCATTTTATTTCACATGCTGCAAATGACAAAAGAACAGGGCCCCATGTGAGCATTTTCATACTGAACCACCCAAACTTCCTTAGGGGATATTTGATCCAACGAGTGTCAGAGGTTTCAGTGGAAACATCTGGCATGCAGCAATCCTGCTTTATTGTCTTTTTGTCAAATGTCCAGTTAGAGAAACTCATCAAATCTAAGCACTGCACAGGATTTCATGGAGAGCGCCTATTCTTTTTATTTGTTATTGTTCTCGCACAAAACAGACAACATCCCATGGCTGTCTGCACAGGGGCTTCGCCCCCCAGCACAGGAGCCCACTGCCTCTGCTGGAGCTTGGGAAACTACCCATTACTGGTCCTGTGAGAGGTGGAACAAGTGTTCTGCATATGTTGTCACCAGAGATGGTCAGTCTTCAGGATGCTCATCTTGTAGGAACGACTGGCAACAAACTACAGACTCTGCTCTCTACCTTAACAAACTGGACTGACTCTTCAGGTGCTAGGTCTGTAGATCCTGCACATTGAAAATGCTTCTAGGAGTTTTACCTGTCATACACCCTCACACTAACATCACCAGCTTTTCTAGCCATCACCACACATGTCTTGGTATTGACGACCTCCTTCCTCCCACACAGTTCTGAGAAGGCTACAGTTTCCATCCGTACTGACTTTAGCAGCATCATCTGCACTAGGAAACCAAACAGGGTTCAAATCCAGACATACCATTATGCCCCTTGTTTAAGTGCTACCCTGTTCCTCAGAATGATTTTGCCCACCAGCATTACCCCAAACAGGTAATATAGTCTGAGATATAACATGGGTAGTCCCAATCATCAGTTTGCAGAAGAGTCCCTCAGATATTTTAGATGGAAAGTAGAAGAGCAGAAGTATGTGGTAGAGGGTTTAGTTGCGTGGCCGTGATGTCAGCCAGCCCCAGGGCCAGGCAGCAGGCTCTTTCTCACTGTATTCAGTACAGAGTAGCTGATATGTACATGGTAAGTGAGCACAACCCTGATGCTACCTTTATTGGGTAGTAGCTGCATTTTTGTTTCCCCAGGAGAGGACAACCTTGCCTATGCTACCTGGTGAAAACAACATACCATACTGCCTACAAGCAGCTGTGGAACCCTGCTCTACCCCCTTCACCAACACCACTACCAGTGCAGACGTAGCTTGAGTTATAAGAGCCTCTCCTATGTAGCTGCATCTGGCAAAGCAGGTCCTAACACTGCAATCCCTGCTTGTATTTTAACAGTGTTTAGGTCCAGCCTACACTGGCTACATGTTCACTGATAAATGAAAACTTACACTGGCCCATTCCCTGGCCCTGAGGCCAACTGTGATGGAACAACTCACATCCATGCTATTAAACACTCTTAACTTCCAAAACAGAGTGGTGATACCCAGTCCTCGTCCTATAACCAACCTCAAACCATCTTCTGGACTGCCTAGAGAGTGTTAGCTGGGCCAAGGCAACAAACCATGCCATGGAACATGCTACAACTTAACAGTATAGAAGATCTAATTCCAACATCTGTGCCCAGGCCCTGGTACTGCTAGTTTACCAGCATACATGTAGCCCTAGATACCCAGCTTCTTCTGGCACAGACCAGGCCTCCATATTCACAAACATCAGTAGTGAAATCCTTAACTCTCCAACTGCCAGGCTGCTCCAGCTCAACCTGCATTAGCCAAAATTAGCAGAAAAGCAGAAGAGATTCTCTATGCTTCAGTTACAGATGGGGATGAAAGCCCCTAGCATAGAACGTAAGGCATCGAGATTTTAAAAGGCTCTTTTACATGGACTTTGTGCAAACCTTAACATTGAAAACATATCCAGGAAAAAAGTCACCTGTTAGGACTGCAGCACATAAACCATACAACAATTTAGTTGGAAGCAATATCTGGAGCCTATCCAGTCCAACCTCCTGCTCAAAGCACAGCCAGCTTTGATGTTACATCAGGTTGCTCAGGAATATGCCCAGGCAAGTTTTGAAAATCTCCACAGATAAATATTCCCCAGACTCCTTGGGTACCTGTTCCAGGGCTAAACCACTCTCCAGGTGAAGAATTTTTCCTTGTATCTAATCAGATTTCCATTGCTGCAACTTGTGTTCAACGCTTTTGGTGTTTGGGTTTTTTTCTGTGTGTTTCCAAGAACACTCTTCTGTAGAGCCAACTATTAGGTAGTTGAAAACAGCAATAAGATCCCACTCTGAGTCTTCTCTTCTTGAAACCGAATAAACACAGGTCCCTCAGCATTTCCCCATATGCTGTGTGCTCCAGCACCCTGACCAGCCTGGTGGCCCTTCACTGGACTTGCTCCAGTTTTTCAACATACGTCTTTTTTTGGGGAGCCCCAAACTAGACACTCCAGTACTCCAGGTAAGTAGAGTACTCGAGTGCCAAATACAGTGAATAAACACTCTCCCTGATGCGTTTACAATATTCTTACTAACGAATTCCAGTATCCACTTAGCCACCATTGCCACAAGATCACACCACTTACTCACGTTGAACTTGTTGACACCCGAGACCCATCAGTCCTTTTTCTGCAGAGATGCTTTCTATCTAGCTGGGCCCCAGCCTATGCTGCTGCGAAGGGTTATTCAGGTGCAGAACTTTGCACTTGCCTTTGTTGAACTTCACAAGGTTTCATAATGTTTTTCCAGCTCACTGAGGTTCCTCTGAGGCCCCTAACCCCTGCTGTTAACAAGTGTCCTCTCAAATTTGGTACCAACCACAAGCTGTGTCCCATCATCCAGGTCTTTACTGAAGATGTTAAGCAATATTGATCTCTGACTGCTTCTAAGTGGCTGCCAGTTTGACTTCAACATAGCATTGTGGAGGTTTCTTGTAGTACTCCATTTCCTTGGCTCTTGTAGCAAACAACTACTATTAGGCAAGTCTTTACTGTTGCCACTGACCTCCAAACCCTAATAAGTACCAAAATCTGGTGAATGCAGGAGTGGCAGAAAGTCATCTGAAGTACCCATGTTACAACATCCAGCTAAACTCTACTGTCAACACCAGGCTCCCATATGGTAAATCCAAATACTCTTCTCATTTTCCCCATGGTAAGGCCTGAGCCATTCTCTTGGAATCAGTCATATCCTTCAGCCCTGAAAATAAGAAATTGACTCTATGGACGAAATTTTGCAAAGTATTCACTTCAAAGACTTCTTTTTGGTCACAACAGGGAATTTTCCCTGTTTTTCCCTCCATACAACTTCTAAGCACAAATGCCTTCTGCGTTTCCGTAAATGCCAGGGCAAGCAGCCAGCAGTACTTTGAGAGAGGACTACACCAATGCTGAAATTAGCTTGGACTCCCCTCTTCGTTTTTTTGATCTGTCAACATGTTTGTCCTCCACATAACACACTGAACTGAGAAATGTAGGAGCAGCACCAAAACCTCTAAATGGGATCATCTCCCTTACACACTTCAAAGGATTTTTGATAAGGAGGTCATTTAGCTGGATGCCAAAATGTCATATTCAAGCATCTTTATTCCTTCGCTAGCTAGCACTGAAGATGTCAATAAGACATCAGAGAGATGGCTGAGTGATAGATGAGGCTACAGCACCATCATAAATCACAGTCACCACCATGCCATTCAGAGCTCTACAAGTGACAACATGGTATTTTCTTTTACCCTCATGTCTCAGGAGCATACAAACACTCAACATCACTCCTGTTGGCTGTTGCCAACATGCACATGAAGTGCATGTAGGTAATTTAACTTCCAAATGTAAACAAGTCCTTAGGGAGCTGGGTTGAAGTGAGATCTCCAAGCATATTAGTACCTCTTTGGGAGGTGATTCGAGGTCAGAAGTCTTCACCTCCAGGTGCCCATTCCCAGAGCTCAAAGAGGCAAGAAAACAGAGGCTGTCTTATCCATAAATCATGCAGTTAGCCTCTCAAAAAGATGCAGGGAAGCCAAGCCCAGCAATGGGGTTTCAGCTGGTCAAATTCACGTTTTCCAGGTCTTCAGAAGTGGGAGACTAGATGCGGCACTCATTGCACCAGACAGCATGCTCATTCAGGGCAGCATCCTCTCTTTTGCTGGCTTGCTTGCTAAATGCAAATTGCGGATGTTATATGAAATACTATACTGACATCAGTGACAAGTGATCCCATGTGTCAGAGGTATGGGGAAGGACGCTCACAAATGCCAACACCGTATCACTAAGTCAGAGGTAAGTACTGCTAAGCAGAGCCAGGCCCCTGCCAAGAACCTTTTAAAGCCCACAAAGCTCAAATCCCACAGCAGAGCAATAAAAATCACTTTTAAGGCCTCACAGATGATAGAGAGCCCACCTACACAGGTTGGGCCAGCTACCCTCGGCTTTCATTAGTCCTGGATTGCTTCAGTACACTACCAAAGAGTAAATACGAATCCTGATGATGGTGAAACTTCAACATGTGAAAGTGTTTAAAGATATCAGCTGTGCTTTTGGAATATGGTATTTTAAACTAAAGTTTGGGTTTAGGGGGGAGTGGGATCAGTTTGTTTTATCCTCCTTACTCCTGGCCCCACTTTCTAGAAGTTGCATGTCCCTCCAGCCTTGCTCCTGGTACAAGGTGAATTCCCTTTCGCAGGATCAGTCCACTGACTGCTGGCCAGTTTCATTTCACAACTCTTAGTCTAAGCCCTCAGTAGGTAATTCACCTTACCAGTTGCATTTAGTATGATAATACTCCTTGATCTACTATCTTTACCAACACAGCCTCTGAGGGCATAAAAACCCAAATCAGATGGCAACACAGCACGCTGGAGGATTTTACCAGCTGCAGCTTGCAGACAGCCTTGGCTTTAAAACTGGAATCAGTCTCCCTGATGTAATGTCCATATTATCAAGCTCACCACAATGAATGGGTTTTAGTCAGTTTAAGGCTGCTTCCCAGCATGACTATTTCTTTATTACCCCTTCCTGGTGAAAAAAAGGAATAGGAGCCAATGTCTATTAATCACATCCGTTACTTTGGTTACTCACTGTTACTTGTTTTTCTCCAACAAGGGTGACACATTCAAATCTGAAACCCAAGCCATACGTTGCTGCTTGTGATTGCAAAACCTATCCGGGTTCAAAAGAATGTTTCCAAACAGTTTAATTTTTGCATTATGGTAACTCTTAGATGATCTGGTGGAGATTGGAGCCTCTTCCAAGGCAGCAGTCATTACAGATGGATCCACAGCTTTAGACATCTAGTTTTGAGATGGATGATTAACCCCACAGTGAAGTTGGGTGTATGCCAGATGCTCAAGTACATCTGTGTGTCTGTTAACCTCATGATCAGACTCACCTGTGACATCCATGTTGGGCCTGCAAAGGCAGGTTCCTGCAGAGATGAGGCAGGCCATCCAGAGCAAGCGGGACCAGGTACACTTAAAGACGTGGATATGTTAGCATGCTGTAAGGCTGTTGGGTAGTGGTTTTCCACAGGCTGCCTGTAGGACTGGAAGGGCAGCAGGCCATGGAGCACACCCCAATATTGGCAGTTCTGTCAGACTAAAGAGAAAGTCAATTCTTCCTCTTCTTCACAGACCTCATGATCATAGGAGTGTTGGCTAGTGGGCATTTTCACTCCCTCACTGCTCACTGTAATTATTACTCTATCGGATCTTTTTTCCATCACTAATCTTGATAGTCTCTACTGCATATTAGTCCTGTATGGCCTTATTTCACATAAGAATCACATGTGTGCATTTAAACAAAAGGAAAATAGAGCCTGAGATGAAAACTCCACCCACTTGTCAGAGGATGCACTCTCTAAGTCCATGAATTTATCACTAAAACTGGAGCACTCGTTCTATTTTTTCAAACAACAAAGTATAACATCTTGAAGTATCAAAAGAATCAAATGATTGGCTGTAATTAAAGGCTTCAGAAGGAGAATCATTTCGTAGAATACCATTTCCAGCAGTGCATGTGAGGTAAGTGATTAGGAACTGGAACAGGACAGGTGGTGCCTAATCAAGAGACAAATTCTGTGGCACGCTTTGGCTTAGTGTAAAGGCATCAGGAGCAGACCTGCACCTGGAATTACAACAGTCAGCAAAGTCCTAGATGTCCTTGAGGACATTTTGAGGAACAGGTGAAAGGAACAAGCTAAGATAAATATTCCCTTGAGGGAAGTCATTTACTAACAAGTGACAGCTCTAGGAGGAAATTCCTCCCAAAGGACAGGATTTTCCTCTAAAACATGCAGAACTATTTCTTGCTAAAGAAAACAGGAAAAGTTACTTGCTGAGAGCTATGAAGCAGGGAGGACAGAATGAGAGATGGAAGACGCAAGAGTCAATTAACTAAGAGGAGGGGAATTTAGTTCCTGCAAAGAAAGCTGACAGATGCCTGAATCAGCGCTGTGGTTATCTACTCATCTGCCAAAAGAGAAAGCAAAAAAGATGTAATCAGGAAGAAAGTAACTCCAATGTTGCAGGTGAGGCAGCTGCCTAAATTCCTTCACATTTTACCTAGGAGTAACTCAAAACTGCCTTATTCTGGAAGACAATCTCTGTCATAAACAGCAAGGAAGGAAGTTCTCCTGCTCTTGGACAGTTTCTCATTTATTTTAAAGATGCTCCATTAGCTGTGGTTGATACAAAATTCAGCTCCTTCATAAAGCAACAGCTGCTGGACGTGCCTAAGCGTCTGCTTCAGCTGCTAAATTACCCAAAATCAGCCATCCTAGTAGCTTATCAAGGATGTCTTCACAGAGTATTGGTGAGCCAGTCTGCACCACGTGCAGTATATCAAATTCCAGGCATTTTCAGCTTAGCCCATGCCCATTAAGTTTGATGTTCTCTTTAAAAGCCAGTGCAGAAGACAGTTCATAAAGATGGACTTTGTCCAGTTTCTCTCTACAGTAAGCAGCCTGGGAAGGTAATTTTTTTGGCAGCTATCACACAGTTTCAAATGAGGGCAACAGAAATACACTGAATTTGTCTTCCTTGCTGTGCCACAAAAGCCTCTACAGAGGACACAAGAAGTGAGTTGGGTTTAGAACCACAAGGAGTGTGGAAGACAAGAAGGTGAAAACCAAACTACAGATACTTAGCCCTCAAGACCAACCCATGTGAAGATCAACCAATATAAACAAAAGACTACCCTTATAAACAATGCAGAAGCAGATCACAGAATCAGTTAGGTTGGAAGAGACCTCTGGGATCATCGAGTCCAACCTCTGCTCTAACATCACCATGTCAACTAGACCATGGCACTAAGTGCCATGTCCAGTCTTTTCTTAAACACCTCCAGGGATGTGTGAAGAGGAAAGCTCAGGAAGCAGAGAGCCAAAGCAATTAAAAGGCTGCTGGTTTGGAAGCCAGAACAGAACAGACTTTAGAAAACCTGCACAGTCAATCTGTTCCAAGCACAAGAAAACTCTCTTCAAGTAGGGAAATCAAAGAAATTAATTCATTAGAAGAGACTGTTAAAAGCACTTCTCAGCTCTAAGCACAGGCTCAGGAGAATTTTTGCTTGATAAGCCACTGGGCTGTGGAAAAGGATTTGCAGTCAGGACTGGTGGGGCTTTGGCCAAGACATAAGCTCTGGTTTCCCAGGTTCCTGCTCACCAGCTGTGGTACAAGTATTATCTGACGCTGTGCAGAACAGATTCAGAAAGATGCTCCAACATCTCATGGTCAACATTGAGGCCAAGAAGAGTCTACCTCCCCCACAACAGCATCAGTCCCAGCATGCTGTTTCTTTTTCTGTGAGCTTTGAGGGACTTTCTATTGGGTTTTTGCTTTGGCAGTGCTGAGCACTTTGGCATCATGTTGAGCTGGGTTTCTGATATAAATTGCCATTATCATTATTACAAACAGCAGCAGGGAACTTCACATTGATGCAGCTGGATATAGCATCTATGTCTTGCACAATGTCACTGAAAACAGCTGGCTAAAAAAGAAATCTACATCCAAACATTAGAAGGATGTGAAGAGACAGTCAGCTTTACATTAAAAAGTACATTTTAATGAAAGAAGGAGGAAAATTACTCACCACACACTTCATAAAAATTTGGAAACTTCAGCAGTTAGGTCACAAAAGAGAAAACAATCTTAAAAGACACTAATCACATCTAGTGACTGCAACTGAAGGATCGATTGCAGGTTTAATTACATATGTTACAGTTACATCTAGAAATACTTGGTTTATTAACATGAACTGAAATAATTTTATCACCTTTGTATCTGGAACCAGAACTCATATAAAACATATGAGGCTCCAGTTTTGCAGAGACTGACTCAGAGTGTGTAAAGTTGAGCAAATTAATAACATTTTGCAGGTTTGGGGGCTAAAGTGAGAATATGAGGACAGCTTCAAACTTGGCTCCAAGAAGTCTTAGAGAACAAAGTAGTTTTGGTCTGGCAATGACAGTAAAGTTTTATTATATAACTTGAAGCAGAGTTGATTGTGGGCTGTAAGGCATTCAAGATAAAAAGCAAGGAAGCTAACAGCTTTTGCTTCACTCAGTAGAAGATAGGGATGGTGCATTCAATGCAGCTACTGCTCTGTGAAGTCCCCGAGTTCATTTGTCCTTCCTATTCATTACAGCCCAACAAAAGTATTTTCCTGAATATGAGTATAGTTCAACAAGTGCCTAGACCTAGGCTGAAGCAAGATCTGAACTTCAGAAGCTGTGGGACTGGCCCACGTTTTTTAAGAGACTACCAAGCTGACACAATCTGCAAGTCACTTCTTGCCCTTGGTGCCTAAAATAAAGCATGGCATGCTTGCAAACTCACAGGTTTCACATTACCTTTGTTTCTCAGGCTGAGCATTCACCATTGTGGTAATTTTGTAATATTCTTGAGCGACATCTGAATTATTTTAAGAGGAACTTTATCAGTTCTGAACAAGTTACACTGGTTTTCATTCAGAGTAACACCATGGAAATAAATTGAGGTGCCATAGATTTAAATCTCATAAATTCTGTCCTTTTATTATTAGGATTATATTCTGGATTTGTTTTTAACTAACAGTTGGGCAATAAGCATCTTTTATAAGATCAGCTACTAAAGAAGTTGATACTAGTGATACAAACACCCACTTTACTTCCTCAAATATCATACCAATATCATCACAGAGCCTGCTAGTGCTATTTAAATTACTACCTTCAGAATTTTTATTTACAACCACTGCATGGGGTCATACTCCACTGTAAACATTTTAAAACCAAGTTGAACCTTGGCTTTAAGAAGGATCTTGCCCAGAAGCAAATTTGAATGGATTTTTTCATTTTATAAAAAACAGCAATTGTGTGCATATAAAAACAACTTCATATAAATCATTTTTTATGACTCTATGGAATCCAACAATAGTTTGAGTTTTCTAGAAACAGCTGTAAAGTTATTTTAATTACCTCCTGGTGTTTTGAGACAAAAAGTAAGACACGCAAAGTATCTAAAATTGAAAAACAACTTTCTGAAAGCAGGCTTTGTCCCACTCTAACTTAGCATTCTAAATGGGAATTTCATTTCAATTTAAGTTTAATAAGGTATTATATGTGAATTAAACAGCAACTGATATTTATTTAGCCTTCAAACTTGGATACTTGTGGGTTTTATTACATACAAACACATTGGCCTCTAAAAACATGTTCTTAATCAGGAGCTACACACATAATAAAGTACTTTCTGCACTGAATGTAAATGAAATGTACATAGAGTCACACCTAGAGGCAGGCGTGCTCTGGAAGCCTGGTGTGCACATTAGAGGGGAAAGACACGGTCCGACTCCCTCCCACGTCTGCTGCTCATCCCACAAACTCAGCCTTACAGCCGTTTTAAAGGCCATCATCTCCTGTATGGTGGAATCAGGACATAGCACAAGAGCGTTTCAGCCACAAGCACTCAGATCTGCTAAAGGACAGCCATGCTATGGGACTTTACCTGATCAGTACAGATTTCAGTGGATACTCCACCTCCTCCTGCTTCCCCCATCAGTGCCAGAGGTTACTACCTCTCATTGCTCCAGCTCCACAGTTTGGAGGCCTTTTATTTTTAAGGATTTCACTTAAGACCAAGATTAGAGCACAGCCACAAACTTGTACTGATGGAAATGCAGGATGAAAAATGGTCATAGACAGTGAAGCAGAAGAAAGCCAGAAATGCACGGCTGGAGGGGCAGCAGTCTCTTAAACCCAGCCAGCTCTTCTGTTGGCAGGAACAGTAACATGTACCATGGAATAAAATAGATTTTCTTACTGCATGTATTTCATACTTATTCACATGCTAGATCTGATCACAGATAAACAAACTAGAAGGGTCCATTATTTATATAGTGTAATAAATATTTATATGAGGGACTGTGAAGGCTCTGGTTTGAGTCATATATACATCTGCATTAAGAGGAGGAAATCAAAACAAACTGGGTTGGATCACCTTCTGTCACTGCATTAAAATGAAAAATACCAGAGAACGAGCACCTAAAGCACAGGCTGCTTTGTGGAACTCATTCCTGCGCTGTTTCGTTATCAGATCCAATGAGTTAGAGAGCACCACTGACCATCTGAGTTTCCTCAGGGCTTTGTAAACACATCTATTTTACCCCTAAAGAGGCACAGGCGAGAACTTGTCTGTTAAGTGATGAGGACATTTCACTTCTCAACAGACTACTTGGCTTAACCCAGACACCACAACCCAAAGCTAGGCTTTGGAGCCAGAGTTCCCATGATCTTGCACCGACTCCAAAACCAAGCCCAGATTCCTTCTACCCTGGATGAGGAGTTAAATTGCTGTGGGCTCTTTGTATACGTGATGGAGAGAGACAGAGTCCTTGAGAAGGAGACCTGGATCCTGATGTTAGAGGTCAGCTGAACATGGGCATCTCACTCTGTGGTTCAGGGGGGCAGCTACCATAAAAATGTGTATGTGAACATGTCAGGTGCCCTGAATATGATCAAGGCTATCGCTCCACTAAATGATAAAAAGGGTAATTGTTTTACAACCAAGTTCTTCCTCCTCAGCCTCCTAATTAGACCATTACCTTGCACTCAGATACAAGTAGGAAAAGGCCAATTTTTAAAATTGGTTTCTCTTGGTATAAACGAGTCACTCAGAGATGCAGGCAGAGGCAGCTGTAAACAGCATGACAACGGGGCAAAGGGCTCACTGGGCTGAGGGATATTAATGGTTTGTTACTTGCAAATAACCCTTTCCCCAGAGACCTCCCTATGCTCTGTGTATTCTCTCTGCACGTGCTGGCAGCAAAGTGGAGGCTTTATTAAGAGAGTTACAAATAAGGTCAAATTCCTTTAGGAGTTTTTCAGAGTTCCCAAGGCATTCAAGGAGGGGTCCAGCTGTTTGCAGGGGTTTCCCATTACGGTCAGAGACACAAGTTTCAGCATGTTTCCAGTTAAAAGAGGATCCTGGCAGATTTTCTCTTTAACATGACAGGGATAGGATGGAGTTCTTCACAATAACTTTCCCTTCACAGATGCTAAGCACATTCATCCACACATCAGACAGAGAGAAAGTATGCATCTGGTGTGGCAGAGGGGGTACAGTCTGACTTGAGGATCTTACATCACCAAAGGCAGCACAACGATGGCTGGGTTATGCAGGTGTTAAAGGGCTGCAATGTCACAATACCTCAGATCCCTCCACCTGAGCACCTAACGTACCTCATGTCTCTGCAGAATCCAAGAAACTCACCATTAGTGGACTTAATTTCATCAACACTCCTACACAAGTACAAGGTCTTGTTTTTCGAGGTAGAAACAACACAAATTAAATTATTTGTTCCCTTTTACCTTACAGCAGAGTCAGAAATATATACAACGGCCTATTAGGCCACCCCTCCTCCCCATCTTAGACTTCCATTCTTTAAAAGCCTCATCTATAGCAGCTGTAGATTTCTAACTCCAACGTGCATTTTGTTCATAGAAAAAATGAAATAAATTTTTCCAAACCATTGTTCATTAGGAGAGGAAGAAAAGATACCCTTCCCCACCTTTGGGATAAGCATGAGTTCTTCACTCATCAAGTAACTCCTGCTGCCTGAATAAAAATAATCACTGCAAACTCATCCAGGACCTACTTCCTGGGGAAAGGCCCTTTGCCAAGGCTCAGATTTGACACAAATCATGAGTCCTGTGAAATTCAAACAGAATAAATCTTCCATGTGCAGAACATAGCTGGCTTCTGCCTTACGGGAACTGGATGCTGCCACAAAGTCTGTCATTCGGTCATGTTTGTAAGATCAGCTCGTTGAGAATGTCTGGGATCAAAGGCTGCCACGGAGCAGCCCTCCCCATGTTGCAGGACTGTGGAAACGTGCAGGGAAACATTCTCTAGTTAGAGAAAGCTTTGATTAATAAGCTGTGATGTTCTCACCTGCTCCTGAAGGAACAGAGCTGCCTGCTGGGCTAGGCAGGCCCATGGCAAGAGTACAGTTTCTGAAGGAGGTTGGGGGACTCTGCGTGCCGCTCCCACGATTGCCAGTGGCAGATGGGAGCTCAACCCCCTCACTCCAGTGCTGTACATGTAGGCAGGACTATTATTTCTTGCAGCGTGCCATGGGGAAGCACAGCGTGAATAGGCTTTTCGCTGATTTGAGTTGCAGATGGATCCTACACCAGTTTCTCGTGTGGAGCCAAGAGAGGAGTGATAACCATGGCCACAACTCCCCTTTCTTGCATCACTAGAGCCCTGTGCCGTCAGGTCAGCTCGCACAAATAGATGAAGAGAAGGTTATGATAAGCAGAGATTGCCTGTAGCGTTGGCAGCGTCATGCCGAGGGGATCAGCGAGCTGTTGCTGAACACACTAGCAGACCTGGACAAACACTCTCAAATATAGCTGGGATTTGAGGGATGGAGCATGGTGAGTTCAAAGACCACCTGCTCGCTCACATTTTTTTTAGTTAAGCTCACACACACACCCCCTCCACTCAGGGTTTCAGCCTGCAGGGGAACATCAGCATCAACAGCTATACTGTCTGTCTTTCACTCTACTCACACAGTGCCCAAATGCCTGTGAAATACTGGGGAAGGCATTGCTCCATGGTCGGTGCCCCATCACTCATCCCCAGCCCTGCAGGGCCTGCAGCCAGCCACTGTCCCAGAAACACTTCCCACCCCCCCTTTGCTGATACTTAGGCAGGACATACCCACTCTCTCAACACCCCAGCAGCACCAGGCTGACTTAACAGGTACTTGAGACATAACAACTCCAAACATGCAGATATTTGCTCCTGTCCAACAACTCGGCCATTTTTAGCACCGGTTCATAGCTAAAACCTTCCACTGGTGTCAAAGTGTAAAGCTACCTGGGCATTCCCGCTACCAGCTTGGCATTACATTGTCTTGTACCGAGCCTGCTCTTGTAACTAGTTTCATTTAAGAGCTGACACTAGAGGAATGCCCTGCCTCATCCCAGCAGCAGACTGCATGCTACACTCCAGGATCCGACACCTTATTTCCTTGGGCAAACATCCAATTTGTAGAGATCACAAGGGAAGTTTGAAAACAGGGCATGCAAGCGCTACAGATGGTATGGCATATGCAGCCCTGCTGTCAGACTTCACTGCTTGTTCTCTTAGCTACAGTTTTGCTCTCCCAGCTCCCCTGCTTCCCATCCCATTTTCTGGTGCCACACACCCTGCTCTCAGCCAGCACAAGTTTTGGGACTCTGCATCTGGGCAAAGAAGAATAAAACTTTACCCTTTGTGGCTTCACATAGAGTTTTGCTTCACACTGACCTTCAAGAGCAGGTCCCAGCGCTAGTACCTTGTCTCCAGTACCTGCCTGTTTCTGCTCTCTCAGCAAGGACAAAGGAGTGGTGTGCTCAGGTATACGCTAGAAACCCATCGAGTTTCGCTGACTCGGCAAGTTACCACCGAGCAGCCGAACCACCACAGCAACCAGCGTACATGCTCTTAGCCCATCCCAAACACCACATGAAAGAGGTCTAGGCTAACCTGTTACACATATCTGTTTTGGCTTGTGCACCCTGGCAACTGGGGGACAACAGGACCACATCCAGGGACATGGGTCACCTCAGGAGACAGGAGGTCACTTGTTAAAGGACAGTGACTCTTGCCATGCATCTGAACCATGGGACGGGGTAGGAGACCCTGAACTACTCAGCTGTGCTGCAAGTGCTTAGATTTTCACAGCTACACAACTAAGGCACTCACCACACTGCACAAATAACCTGACTGGCCTGATTCCACCTGTGGTTTCCTACTGACACCTATCATCTGTGTATCATATTTCCAAGCAGTCACTTCACATGCTTCCATTTGAATAGCATTTAACTCCTTAAGGGCATTGGATCAGCAGCTGTGAAGCCAAAGATCCCCAGATACAGCTGAACAGACACCAGCACAGGCAACAGCAGTAGCTCAGGCTTCCCTGTGCAGCCGCCTCTGAAGCTTTGCCCCCTTTGGGGGCAATTCCTTTGGGAAACCAGTTAACACTCTCTCACCTCTGCAGAGAAGGATGATGAGGAATGCTGACCACAGGATTTTGCACCGCAGACATTTGCTGTCTCTGCAACAGCGTAAAATATTCAGTAGTTTCACATTGGCTCAAGAAGAGACAGTTCTTGTGAATGTCTTTAAATTTATTGATCTTTAACACATGAATGTAAGAGATTATGATAGCCTGAGAGTAAAGAAGCTACTTGAAGGTGCTCTAAGTCAACTGTAACTTTATGGAACTTAACAACTTGCTTTTTGAATTGTCACCCCTTGCTTTAACTTCAGTAAAAGTTTAAATGCAACATCAAAGCTTGACTTGGCCACAGATGGTCCATGATATCCACCAATAATATGCTCCTCTATGTTATAGATAGAGGTTCAGTGTACGAACCACCAGGAGGACAGAAAATTGAACAAGAAATTCAAGAAGTACCTTCCAACATATAATCTGATGAAACTGCTAAAAGTCTGAAGCTTGGTAACTTGGCTAGGGCATCTAGCTGAACATCAGTTTGGTGCTCATGATGAAGCTCACCACTGGTTAACAAGGTACCACATGTCAGGAGCACCGCCGTGGCAGGTTGCATGTCCCAGTCCTGCTTTTCCTAATCAGGATCTGTGCCAGCTCTACCATGAGGACAGTAAATGAAATCACCCTGCCCAGATCAGTGTTCTCTGTCAAGCTGTGCCAGTGCTTACCAATCATGGGCATCCCTAGGTTTTGGTATGGGCACTCCAGGCTGCCTCCTTGTGTCCTTCCAAAGACAGCAGAGTAAATGGCTATCACCATGCTCTTCTTACAGCTTAGCCTCAGCTTGTCATCTTCACAGGCTACTTTACTCTTGTATTCATCTGAAAGGAAACAAACACTTAATTATTCAGCTGATCCAGAGGCGGGCACTCAGCAGGAAGGCAACCCTCTCACCGCCCCATGGTGTGAGCTTGTCAGAGGCAGCAGCAATCTGGGCATATGCCCAGAGGTGCACATCAGCTGCCAGCATATTCCCAGCCTTACAAATGCATTTGCTAGAGTAACCCTCATCATTTGCATTATGCATTCTCTCTCTGCCATTATCAGCACATTTAATGAACATATTTAAACCTAGCACGTGTCAGTTCCAGTAAATAGCCAATAATATTATTTTCCAGACAAAGAAGTGAGTCATGGCAATTGAGTGATTTCCACACAGTGATATTAGAAGCCTGTGGCTGAGGAAGGTAAAAGCTCATCTTTAGGCACCTTTCTCATTCACGGATCAGCCCTTTATGTGCCAAGCATTTATTCTACATCACAGCAGCTCAAATGTAAACATAATTATGCTCAATAGCTTTTTTCACAGCAGCTCTCGCTTGGCAGATTCAATAGGAGCTATACTAAATTTGTTAATGATGGAAGCTGCTCTTGCCTGTTGCAAGTGCAGATTTGCAGAGCTGCTCCCCGAATCCTTCTTGAAATGGTCACTCCAAGAATGCAAAATACACTCCTGCTTTTGTAAGGCTGGTGCACACAGAACAGTCACTTAATTTACATCTGTCAAGGAGACTGGGCAATCATTTCATAAGAAATCACATGTCATTCCCTTCTCTTTACTATTATTATTTGTTTTATGGGAACCTCTAGAGGTCCCAGCATAGAACAGGCCCTCCCCATGTATGACTGCCAACACATCACAGAAGACGAACACGATTTCGAAGAGCTGAGTCCTTACAGCTAGACATCTACAAGTGTGAAAGAAAGAGACTAAGAAAACCGAAGACGCATGTGTACAGTCACCCCAGTCAACCCCAGGCACAGCCAGGAATATAACCTCAACTTCCCCAGCCTCTGTAGAGTGACCTTCCACTTGATTATGTTATTTACCTTTAGAAATGTAGCCACAACAGCATCCAAATTGCTTAATAGGAAGGGTCTCTGACCCATGGTAACCTCCCAAGCATGACCAGTCACTTCATCTGAAATGCTCCTGGTTGTACCAGGTCAAAATTGTGCCATAGAGCACACTAACAACCAAACAGTGTAGATGATAATCATCAGCCGGTGCCTGGAGCTGCCCCTGGCCCTGTATCATTTACTAGCACAGATATGACTTTTGTCTTTCCCTGTCACTGGTTCTCTATGCCTAATATCACACACACACACATACACGTATGTATAAAAGAACTTATGCAAAGTTCATGTGCATCAAACTACTCAGGAACTGAGAACACTAGCTAATAATTACTTTATAGTTTAATACTTAAGTCTTTACACCATGGCAGCTAGCACTTAATGTGACATTTTTGACTGTATTATAACTATAGGTTCAAGAATCATTTTCCTTATTGGAGATGGAAAGGAATTTTCCAAGAAAGCTGAATCATAGAAGAATTTAAGTTGGAAGACTCCTCAGGAGGTCATCTGGTTTAACCTGTGCTCAAAGTACAGCTAATTTCTACATTTGATTTGATTTTTTCAGAAGAAACTGCATGGAGAAAACACTTATACCAAAACAGGCACATGCTGGTTTAAAAGAAACATCTGAGAACAAACAACTCCTCATGCTCAACTTGGAAATTCCTACTCAAAGCCAAAAAATTGCCCCCTCAAAACAGCCTATTACCTGGTGATCAGAGCATCCGCCTGGAATGTGAAAACCCTGGTCCAAACGCTCACAGTTCGGGTGAGAATCTTAACCCTAGAAACTATTCCAGTACATAATCTTCCTTCTCAATCTGCAGCTTTTTTGTAAAAATCTCTGAAAGATTCTACTTTTTATCCCACTGCAGGGAAACTTTAAAACCTCTAAAATATTTACTGAATGGGAAAACACCTTCTCATCCATTCCTGTAGATGAAGACAGAATTAAGACCTAACTTATTCATGGGACAATCCGTGTGAAGAACACACATCCTTCAGCAATACCTATAGGGATAAACCCACAACCACCTGAGTGTGTAAAACAGTGACAGGAATCAGGATTAGGAGCTCTTTTCAACATCACAGTGTATAGGGAGAGAGGAACCTCACACAGCTGTGAAGAATCAATCATCATTTTATCTATGTAGGTATTTCATCCGCAATCACCATGAAGGCACTGGAATAATACACTCAACATACTAAGGGTTATCATCTTCACCTATAACTGTCTCCCATAGGATTTTCGTTTCTTCTGTGAAGGAAATGGGATCAAAGCTTTAACTCGGCTGTACAGTGTATTATACTTAAGAGAGTATAATAGAACTTTATAGACTTAATAGACTTTTTTTTCCTTAGGGAAAAAAACAAACATGGATTCAAGCTGAAAGGACAAAGGCACAAAACTCTGCAATAGGACAAGCTATACACAGTTAATGTTAAACCAATATCATGGAAAGGGAGAGTACTTGTGACTGGCTGAAGTAGTTGAAATATTAAATAGTTGATTAACTTTTGAGAAAGATCAATTTTGAAGTCTCTAATGAGTGAGTGCCAGGGTCCTCTGTGAAGGTCTTATTTCTTACAAGGCACTAACTCAATTTCCTCTTCTGATTTGGTTATTATTAGCTGCATCTCCCAATTAACAAGCATAACTGATTGCTTAACCACATGTCCTGTGGACCCATTTAAGGTCCTTAGAATATTTATTAAATTCTTCTGACCATTCAAAGTCAGGGCTTGTCATTTGGAAACTTGACTGGGATTTAAACACAGTGAGTATTGCATTTAGCCCAGAAGACACTGAGATGCACAGACATTCACATCCCTGCTGAAAGTCAGTCCAGCAGGCATTTGACAGTCAAAAACAAAACTCTGCCTCTCACATTCGCAGTTCTTACCCTTCTAGCTGCCCTGGGAAGTCGTGTTTAGGGTTTATGGGGGAAGCTGTGTGATGGATGGCTCGAGATATTAGACTGGGGAGGTGAATCTGAGTGCACAGTCCTTGGGAACCAGTGCAGCGTATGGGTGATGTGCTCCTGGCACACTGCAGTGTGGAGTAAGAGGGCTGTGCCACCTGAAACATGCCACCTTATGGTCACTGCATTCGGCCCTAGGAAACACCTATTGGAGCTGCCACTTCCCATGGCTCTGGCTGAGTCCAAACTGGTTAGGGCTGCAGTCCCCTGGGCTGGCACTGGTAGAAGACACTGCTTTCTTAAAAGGAAGAAAAAAAAAAAAAAGAGAAAAAAGAAAGGATGAAATACACAGTAGTATTTCAGACTCCCAAAAGGTTCTCTTAAGGTTGATCACTGGAAAACAGACACTCTCACTGTTTCTGGGCAACCTGATAGAAATCTGGATAAACAAACAGATAGAAAGTGATGTTACAGAGGACAGAAGTCTCTGAAAGTATTTTCTGCTTCATAGCATTGCCACCTCCATCTTAGCCAGGATGAACCAGCACCAGCTGATTTTCATCCAGATGCTGATGGCTCCCAGGCATTAGATGATGGTAAGGACTGTGATTGATATAAAAAAAAATACAGGGCTAAGCATCACCCATATATTTACTGGTACTTCAACCCATAATAGCCTTATATAAATATTGAAAAGAATTGAGGCAGCGTAAGTGACATAAGAGAGCTGGGACTGGGAATGAATCTACGTTTTTCTCTCTCACTCTCCCAAGAAGAACTAGCCTCTAACAGATCAGTCACGATCTGGTCCTAAGCCTGCTATAACTGTTACAGTCTGGATATAATTCAGTCCAAATGCAAACATTTGTATTAGTGGGTTTCATGTTTCACTCTGAAAAATTAAACATGCTTAAATAGCCTAGGAAAGGTGGCAGTGATATTCAGCAAATGGCTTACTCAACTCTAATCCCCCATGCAGTCATTTGTAGGGCAACAGAGATTTACCGTGATTAAGATATTTGCTAAGGATAATATCCCTTTTATTACTGCCTGTTTTCAGAGACACTGGCTTAAATATAACTTAATGGAGAGAAACCAAGGAGGGAACAGCTGCAGGCTTTTCTAGACACATTTTTAAAGGTCATTATACTACACGATTATAACATAGCTAGAACAATTAAGGGGAAACAATTATAAACGTTTCTAATGGAAAAACTGGCACTCTTAAACAGTAAAGTGAACAAGAAGAGCCTTTATAATTATAGGATGTGTACAGGAATATTAAAGTATTGACCTGTAGTAAATGCATTTACCCAGTGTCTTAAGAACATTTTCACCTATGGTCTATGACAATTTTCTGAATGATCATGACGGGGAAGCTCAAAACTAAATGTCAATTGGCTCAATCTCTGCAAGACCTTAGAGATAAAAGCTCCTAAAGAGATTTTGTCTCTAATAAAATGATGGAATGCATTAATGTCAGACATCTACCTTGCCTAAAATTATAGTTTTCAACAGAACTTGTGAAAAAATTTATATAATTTTGCTAATTAAAATATGCATGCTTCACATAATCAGTGCATAATAGTTGACCCTATTTCCCAGATCAAAAAGCTGGAACTACATGGAAAGAGAAATCTGTTTTCCTCACAAAATCCTAAAGGATTTAAATCTTAGAATCAGGGATCTCAGCAAAGAAAAAGATTCTGTAGGAAACAGAGATGGTTTTGCCCACTTCCTTATCAGGTCAGGATTGTTTCCCATAGAAGATTAACTTCTCTAGTTTATAACTGTTAAATTAATGAGACTGTACCCAAGATGCTACTTCAGAACCGAACTGCACTCTATGTTAGCCAATAACATCTCTTTAGCCCAATTTTTGCCTTGCTCACCGTCATACCAGCTTTAGCTATTAACAGTTCCACTGCATACCACCCAAAACAAAGAACATTTCTGGCCTTGAAATTCATAACTCTTCATTATATCCAGCCATCCTACCCACATCTATTTTCCTTTAAGTGATAAATGAATGTGTTTAACTATTGGGTGGTGGTTAGTGTCAGTCTGTGAATAAGGGTATAGGGACAACTCCCTTTCTCACTCAGCCACTCTCTCCAGAAGAACTGTATTAATGGCAAATACATCTCCAATGCCCCGTGTCACTCTTCCTGCCTACATCTCTTACTGCACTTATCAGACACGGATCGGTTGCAATGTTGAACAGCTGAGATGCACAGTGGGCCAGATGGCACAAGTGGAATACGCAGCCTTTTAGTCACAAGTTAAAATTCAACAAACTTACGGACACTGGAAGTCATTACCAAATAATAAAGATGATGATCTCGCATGTGGTGAGATTTTGCTCATTTCAGCACATGTCTAGGCAGAATACTTACATTGCAAAAGTCACCACATAGCAAATTTTTATGTCAGCCTAAAGAGAAAAGCCAAAATAAGGGTTAACCCTAGAAATATGAACTGTTTGCTACAGATGTAGTCACTCCAAACTGTAATTCACAGTCACAGAGGACAGAAGGCACCTCTGGAGATTGTCTAGACCAACCCCCATGTTCATACCAGAGTCAACTAGAGCAGCAGGCTGCTGAGGGCCATGTCCATTCAAGTTCCAGTCATCCTGTAGATCATGTAAAAGATGAGTATAGTGAGCACTATCTCTTCCAGGGCAATTTGGAAGATGAGTCTCCAAGACAGGAAACCTATTAAACACTAAGACAGACACGTCTAAGCAGCATCCTTGAACAAGAGTGCCTGTGCAACAGGACTTCCCATGAACAGCTCATCTTGGAGATACCCGTCCAGTACCCTTCCTTGTAACCTGTGACCCTTGTTTTTAGATATTTTTATTTTCCCTCATAGTCAGCTAATTCCCAGGCCCTTCTGTAAGATACAGAGATATTTTTTTGAGTGCACGTAAATCTAAGTCCATCATCCCAAAATTAAAATAGATAAGTACATCTCAAAGCAGACAGAGCAAAGGTGCCTTGGACAGCTTTCACTGACTCCTAGACTCTTCTGTGAAGATGGTAATTGTACTAAAAGGATATTTTCCAGTCGGTGCTCCCCTTGAAACATTTTCCTGACACTCCTATTCCTGTGTTCGTATATTTACTTACTTTTCATTTCAAGGACGCATTTGTTATCTGAATTTTGCATCCTCTTTTACACTTTGGAAGATACAAGCAGATTCTGGCCTCCAAGTCCCTGAATGCAAATAAGTCAACATAGATCAGAAATTCCTCACAGTGGCAAATGTCTGCTCTTTAGATCAGTGCACATTGCTGTGGCTCCTTGCTTTTTGTTTTCTTCCAATTTCCTTTCATTTACAAGATGCACCTCCCATCCTGAGTTCCAGAGCTTCCTCCTCATCCGCTTGAACCTGCTACTAAATGAACTTTCTGTTCATCTCATGATTTAAATAAATCTATATCAATCGAGCCAGCATTCCCTTAGGTAGGATTGGGTGGAGGAAACCTTTCCAGGACAGCAAAGGTCTCTGGAGTCCCCAAGTACCTTTCCTCTGACTCCTCCCTCAAGCACTTAAGCCGTGGGCTACCTGGTCATTCCCTCATTTCAGCTGCCAGGATCTAAAAAAGATTGTCTCCTTTAATTTGGAGTATAAAAAGGTGAGAATGTCACAAATTCATACATTTACACAGAAATGTCTTTTAACATTATTTCAGTTCAATTTTCCCTTGAGAAACTTTTTTGTGAAGATGCTGTAATTTAACTTTTAAAAATTGAAGTTTGCTACCCTCGATGGCATGGAGTGCACCAGTTAGTTCTGTAGAAGCTAATCTGAAACTCTGAAAGATACAGCTTAGAAGACAGTCCAGAGTTACATCAAATAGGCAGTTTGCCAACATCAGAAGAACTCTGAAAACTCAAGAGTGCCAAGTTTTGGAGGGCTGAAACCATTTCGACAAGTAAGACTGTTCTTTGCAAACGACCTTGTCAGATTCCTTTAAAATTACACTCCTGACGCACCCATCCAATTTGCAGTGTTTAAAAGGCGCCTTTCCCCACTGTCACTTTCATTAGTCTGAAGTAGTTGTCTTTCTATATTCTGCTGTGAAAAGGCTGGCAGTGCTGCAAATTAACTGCTACATTTCATTTCCAAAGTAGAGTTTAGATGCACCTAGTTGCACTGTCCTAGTTGGACAAACAGAGGTATATAGTTATCTAAGGACAAAAAAGGGAACAATATTGAAATATACATGCTAGTCTGTGAGATGAGAGTTAAACAAAACACTTGGGAGCCCAGAACAAATTTAATTCTCATCCTACTCCTTCCATTAATGAACTTGGGCTGATTTTCTGAAGCAGCTGTGACTTACTAGTGTTCTGCTGCCTGAGCCTCTGCCTCACCATTTATTAGTTCTCCTTCCAAGGACCAGAGAACCTTCTGGCTAAATTTTAGTGAAATTTGTCAGAAACGTTGAGATGACAAATGTAGTTAAGTCCCTATACATTTTTTAAGAACTGGTAGCCAATTACAGAAAAGAGCCAAATCAGTGCCAAAGCTGGTTGTAATTGTTGCACTGTCCTACCAGCCAACCAGCATGGATATAAATCTGGACTAGCTACACCATAGGAGGCAACACAGAAAGCATCGTGAAAACCTTTCTTACTACAATGAAAAGATGGGAGGGATGCACTAAGCAAAAAATTACCTGAACGAGTAAGGAAAAAGACTTCATTAGTACCACTGTTCATGGCACTTTTGTTCTTCTCTTCCAGTGAAGGTGTAAATCTGGAGTAATGCTGCTTAAAGTAATTATTAAAATAGTTGAAAGGGAGAATTTAGTCTTATATCATTAAAATGGTCTTCTCCTAATGTTAAAATAATGGTAATAATAATTCTGACCCAGGTGCATTAAAAGGATACCTGATTGGTATTTTTACATACAATCCATGGCGTTGCCTAGAGCATAAAATATGGGAAAATGAGCCCTACTAGATTAAAAGCTAGTTCACTACTGTCCTAAATAATTAAACACACAGCATTCCCTCAATGGCTTTGCCTGAAAAGAAAAAATGTAGCTGCAAGAAATATGGTTAGCAAATCTCCCAAATTCATCATGGATGCTTTAGAAGTCCCAATTCCCAGAGACACGATTAGGGGGCAATATTCAGTGCCTTTTAAGTAGTCAGAAAAAGAAGTGTGCAACCGAGAAGAGCTTGACACCCCATTAGTATGATGAAAAGCTGGAAATATAAGGAGATACTTGTTTTAAAAATATATATTTAATTTGAAAACCAAACTTAAGACTGATATTGAAAAAATATTGAAGAAATCCACAGTATTGGAAAGAGTTAATTACCATGCCTCTACCCCAGAGGAGACTTACTCTTCTTTGCTTTTTTCCCAAGAGATATGTAGTTGAGGAGAGCAATTGATCTATATTTTCTGTCTAAAGTCCATATACAAGACCTCCTGCAGAATTACTGTATAACTTTACTTCACTGTTCTGTGAGGCCTACATGCATGGTTTAAACTGTGGATTCAATATAACAGATCCAAACTTCCACAAAAATAAACCTTTGCAGCATCTCGATTTGGTTTATAAGCATATTGTGTCTGGGTCAAGTTTTCTTCTCAGAGTTCTTCACCAGTATGCCAGAAAATCTTGAAATCTATTGTTCAGAGTTTGCAAACCTCTACCACAGTAGGACCGTGTTGAGATTTAGGTTTATGGGTTTGATTTTTAAAAGTTTTGTTTCCCTGTGTTTATTGTGGTTAATTGCCCCAAGGACACCCCCTTGCTCTTCTGGGGAGAAGGCTCCCAGATCACTTTGTCTCTGGCAGCAGCCAAAACCATTCACGACACCTGAAGCACCATCCACAATGCAGCCTCCATCATCTGCACAGAAAGGTATCACAGGTGCCCACAGTACCTAAGGATGGGCTGGATCTCCTGTGGAACCTGAGGGCAAAGGCTCCCGGTTCCTTCTGGCAATGGTATTGACTCACCTGTCCCAGCACAGAAAGACTGCGGTGTATCTCTTCCTTGTCCTTAACTAAAAATTCATGGCTTAAAAGGGTTTTTTCACTCTTGTTTTTTCCCCAGGACCCCACAGGAAACTTAAATGCCAATGGACAAAGGGGATCTATAAAAGTCACAGCTCTATGATTTATACAATTTAGTCAGATTTCAGAATTTATCTTTTTTAGTGGTTAACATCCGAACACTGCAGACCTGATCCAGCAAAGGGAATCTTTCCACCTACATCAGTAGGAAGCACCCTGCTCTTCACTGGCTCCTTATTATGTCAATCAGGGCTGACTGATAAGGTTTGAAACAAAACTGGGATTTTTTTTATTTTCTTCCGAGTCAGCAGCACTTTCCTTCTCTGTGGGGACAGGGGCTGACAATAATCTCTGCATTCGCTGACAATGAAATCACGCATTCCTCTTAATCCCGCTCTTGACAGTCAAGTGATTAGTGTGCTACAGAGATAGGGCTATTTAACAGTACCTGAAAATCTCTGTGCATCAACAGCTTAAAACAATATTAATCATTAGCATTAAAGTTTCTCTGACCTCAATTGTAGGCTGAGGGATCTGTCCTCTGTTATTTATAACGTTCCTTTATTTACACCTTTTCTTCACCACAGCGTTTGTTTCCTGAGGTTTTATTGCCCTTATAAATTTCCACTCCCTGCACCACCTTAACAGTTTTGAAATAATACAGATAAGCAAGAGCAAGCTGATGAATGCAGGAGGTAAAAGGCTTATTCTGTTGCCTCGGTGGCTGGGCCAGAAGGATGTGCCCATTAAACATCCCTCACTCCATCACACTGCTTTGGAAATCCTGGCCCACCAAAAAGCAATGCAGCGAACAATACAGTGAACTTCTCCTGCCACCAATAAACCTGTCTTATGAAGGAGATTAATGCTTTTCTGAAAAGGCTGATAACTACTGAATTACCAATCTATCCCAGCACTAAAATCAATCACCAGCATTAAAGGGACCAGGAATACATTTAGGTCCCTCTTTGCTCTCATTCAAAATGTCTACAAAAACTCTGTTCTTTCCATAGCCCTCTGCTCTTGCTCACAGCGTTTTGCAAATTCTGCTTAGGGAGTGAAAGCCTTGAGGATGTGTGATGAGACCAGGCTTTTCATGCTATGTTCACTGAATTTAACAGAAAAGGTGTAATTCTCAGCCCAGCAAAGTCAATGGCAAAGCCCACACTAGATTCAATATTGAAGGAATGGATTTTTTTTTAGGGAAATTAAACGGTGAACAAGATGCCTTCACTGCAAGCCCAGGTGGTCCTTCCAGAACGTCCTTTCCACACTTTTCAGCCAATCCAACGGAAATCTGATGAGCAGATCAGACCAATTCCCCAAGAGAAATAAGACAGCTTCACATTCACCAGTGACTGGGAACCACCAACACAGAGGATGACTCTTTGCAGTTCTTTGATAGCTGGAAAAGCTCTGCCACAAGTAATGGTATTCTGCTGTTTGTACAGGTTTTGAAGCACTGCCAGCAAAAAAAATGACACATCGTCACCAAAAGGCAGACAGTCCTGGGACACAGCATGGCAGCTCCATCACTATATGATAGAGAGTGCAAATTTGAAGATGACATTTTTATCAGAAGATGATCTAACTGAAATTAATTCCTAATTGATTTTAAAATTCAGTTGCTTTCTAATTAAAATTGCCTAGGACTGTTAAGAAAAACCAAGTTACCTGAGTAAGATTTTGGCAAGGAGATCAGGATGGGCATTCCCACTTTTGAAAAAAGTCATTGACATTTCAGGAGAATCAACCAGGCCTCTTAGGTTAGAACTAAATCTATGGTGGAGAGAATGACTGCCTGGTGTCTTCAAAACATGTGTCCAGGTCAATTCTCTGCACAAAGGTTTTCCCATAAATCAAAGCTACAGGTTCTGAACTAGAACAAAGTGACCTCCCCCACCCCCTTTCCTCCTCCTACCCCCACACAAACTTTTGGCACTTCACTCTTTGCCAACAAACACAAGTTTCCTTCCCAGATGCATTTCTCAGAGCCTTGATGTGCTTTCACAAAAATGTTTTTATATTGTTACAGAGGGATTTGAGCTGCAATTGGAGCCCATGTCACAATCCAGGCTTTCTAAAATTTCAAAGGCTTTAGGCTTTCATTTGTGAATAGAAGAGAGAGCAGCAAAGTTTGGATTTACACTTTGTTACATCATTGGGATGATTAATACAGGGAGGTTTCACACCCGCCAGCCTCCAATTATCACATCCAGCTGCTCCACACAGCATTTTAAAATGAAATAAAAATAATAATAATTTAAAAAAAAAAAAACAACTGGATGGAGATTATCCCTCCCAGAGTCCTTGAAGCCATACACTAAAGTACCAACTGCCCAATAGGAAAGAGGGAAAATATCACTATAGCATTACAGAAGGCTGCAGCTTAGGCTATTGAGAGCTGAGAAGGGGACGGTACATCCCGGACAGCATGACAATGGCATAGGAGGAGACAAGAGAAAGGCACTATGTGGGGGACTCTTGAGGGAAGCCATATAAGCAGGGTAGGAACCCTCTCCTTTCTCAACAGCATTGCCAACGAATGGCCACGCAGACAACACATCTCATCACAAGCAAACCTTTTGCAGAGAAAGGCAAACATTTATGTCCCCATTTTGTTCAGGAGCATTGGCGCTTTTGAAATAGCAAAGCCAAAAAAATAACCAAATAACCAAAAAGCCACCATGGGCAAACAGATGCTGTGCAGGGGCACATCGATCCCCCCTTGTACGATAGCCCAGAACAGCGACCAACCCCAGTAAAATCAGCTGCAATTGTATTGCTGGGGTGCAGAGAGGTGAAGTTATTTCTTCAGCATGGCTTGGGCAGCCCCACAGATCCTGTTCCCAGCCAGAATTAGACTACGCAGCCCCTCTGGAAAGTCTGGCACCCGGAGCAAATATTTCCTAGCTTACAATAACACACAATCTTACATGGTTCTCTGTCTCTGAAGTGAGGGGGATGAACAAACACTGAATTGTTTGAATAATATTGGTGAATCCAGATCTCAGTTAGAGGGAATTCATGTTAGACCAATTAAATAGTATGTCAATTCCCTCTAATTATATGTTCCTGCAGCCTACCCGGTAATTATACTTAATGGGTCTAAATCAAATCAGCATGTTACCTGAGAAATAATTGGATTTGCGTGCAATTTTTTAATAATCCTGAAAGGTACCCTGGAGATTGAAATCCTCTGTGTGTTCAGGGCTTGATCCTAGGCTTCAGTATGCTTTGGATGTGGATCTCAGGCTACATTGGCCCTGAAAAATGTGCCAGTTCTCTGGTGCTGAGGCCAACTGGCATGGGACAGCCCACAGACATTCCCATCAACTTTTTTAGCTTCTAAAACAGTGTGGCCATATCCAGACTTCCCACTGGAAACCATCCCCAGCCAGTGCTAAATGCCAGACTACATCTACGCTAGCAGAGAACAACTTCAGGTTTCACTGCTACAGCAACATGTCCCAGCCTTGACCTGCAGGGACCTTCTGGGGGCTCTCTACTGAGGCTGTTGACAGCAGGATGATTTGCAGAGGCATCTCCAAGTTTAGAAGCACAAGTCATAGATGTACTCTGCTGAGACCTCTACTGTGCTTTTGAACATCTTCTCAAAGGTCAGTGCATACTAGAAACTAAGGCCCACATGCTACCGGAAAATAAAATAAAAGCTAAGCCCCCATAAACTTTGATGAACCTTGGCCTTCAAATCACATAGCAGCAATAAATAAGTCTCGTTTGCCCCAAACTGAGACAGAATAGAGCATTTTATTGATTATTTCTGATCTCCTTAAACATCCTATACCTTAAAATTAGAAATATACCCACATAGTGTATTTATTTATTTACAGGCTTAGAGAATACTCAGGACTGCCAAACACCTGATGTTTAAAAGCAGTCCCATGCACATATCTGAGTCCTGTACACGCAAGATGAGTTTTCAGTAGGCCCCAGATCCATCCATTGGATCAGAGGGGACCATGATTAGCACAAGACTTCCCAAAAAAACACACAAGCCATTGAATTTCTCACTGCTTCTAGTTAAGCATGCGCTTCTCTGAATTATTTCTTTGAATTTCTAGAGGAGGTGAATCACAACACCTCTGCATGAGTTTTCCCTGCTTCCAGCGAAAGCAGTCTCAGAGCAATTAGTGCAGTAGAGATCCCCTCCATTGCCCTGCTCCCCAGAGCCCCACCATTTGGAAAATCTGGGGCTTTCAGTTTCAACATGATTTATTGCCCTTCATCTCATTCAAATTCTTCCCATGAGAAACCAAAATAGCACCTTGCCTTGTGAGTGAACCCCATACAGCCAGCGAGTATCGAAACCACTAGATTTCAAATGCAACATAATGTCAGAGAGGCATAACTGCAGTGACAGTGGCTGGAGGGAATGACTGCACCATCTA
The DNA here is from genome assembly GCF_000690535.1 of Cariama cristata. Lineage (NCBI taxonomy): Eukaryota > Metazoa > Chordata > Aves > Cariamiformes > Cariamidae > Cariama > Cariama cristata. The sequence continues at coordinate 89,199 of NW_009618297.1, read as the reverse complement.
GTTATTTTTCAGCAAAGGTACAAGTAAATGCCACTAACTTCAGTTTTGCTTTCTTTCAAGGAAGTCTTTCTTTTTAGATAACTACCTCTGCTCAGAGGCCTTTTGAGGCTCCAGCATGACTCTGAGAGTGGGAGGGCTTGGGCATCCTTATTTTATGTTAAAGATGTCCTGTCCAAACTCTGCAGGCCACTTCCCAAACTGCCTCTCATACCCGTATACAGGAAAACTCATATTCATTCTACCTAGGTAGGCACTTCACCAATGCACCTACTTCAGTAGCATGGTCACGTCAGGCTCCCTCAATAAGCAAAGGAAAGAAATAGAGGTCTCCAGAGGACAATTAAGACCTTAAATAGCTCCTTATTAAAGTAATTCTGTCATGTCTGCTGTTAAGAAGGACAAATTCAGGAACAGAACCCAAAAAATTGCATTTGTCTTTTGATAAAGTTATGGATCAAACCATGTGCCAGGCAGTGATCTCTCGACAAGGATTCTCTGGTGCTTTTCAGTTACAATTATGTGTGCTCAGACTTCCTGAAGGAGGTCAACACTTCATAGGACCACAGCTTTTGGGATCAGTTCTTAAACATATATTTATTTACAACTCATAATCAATACTCAAATACTCAATAACCCAAAAAGCCTACCAAAATTTCTCATGGTCCTGTATTTTGCATTCTATCGATCCATCTTTCTTCAGTCCCCTCATTAACCTTCTCCCTGTAGAAAAGTGGAAAGGCTTATCGAACTCACACAAGCACTAGATTCTGTTTGTGCGACTCAAAATTAACATTTTGAATCATCAAAGAAAGGTTGACGATGTCCTGGTATCTCTGTGCAAAGCTAATCCTCACATATTTCAAACCTCGATATTAATCCAGTGGGTTCTGATTAAAAGTTTGCCCAATGACTAAGAAACAATAATTTGTGTCAGATCACTCTGTTTCACCCTGCAAAATTAGAGCTGCCTGAAAAATGTCTTGGGGAAATGTTTTCAAGCAGCTTCCCCTGCTCTTTGAGGAAAATCACCTACCCAGCACACATGCAAACTCCTTCTTTTCTAGCATATCTGTAATTAGCAAAGAATGCCAAGCCATAAATATTTATGCACAGATGGGATCCCGAAGTACCTTCAGAAGTTCAGCAGAGGCCTCAATAGTTAGATTTTTCAAGTGAGCTTTGATACAAAACCCGCAGGTTCAGGAGGACTTGTCAGAACACTCTGCTATCACCCCTCTCTCAGAGATGCATTTCTCACCCAACAAGGGATATCACAATCACTCTCGAAAACCCCAAACAAATGCAGGTGCTTCATTACCTACTTTTCATTTGAATTCCTCACAGATCTTGCCAGATCCCTTCACTTCATTAGCACAGGTCTCTGCGTGCTGGGGCAAAAAGTCGTCTTCTGTGCTGCTGACAGAGCCTGAATGTTTCTGCTTTTGTTTCAAGCCTTTTCTGAAATCAGATATGTTTTTCTTCCTTGTGCAAACTTTTTTTTTATTTCTTCCCTAAAACTCTTGTTGATGTGATGCTAGAACCATGTTAGCTATGTCATCTAAAAAGCCTGGGATTATGCTGGTCTGAAATGTCATGTCCAGACTATTAATTCAAATAGAGTCAGGTCCTGTTCTCCAGCTGAAATCAGTTGGCACAGTTTGGCCACCATCAAACCCTATCCGTCTCCACACTAATGTGTCTGCTTCCAAAGCGCTGATGGGGAATGGTGCCCAGGCTGTGCTATCTCCCCTGGTGGGGCCAGGAATTGGCCAAGAGGTTATTGATTGTCCCGGGCCAAAGCCACACCAGGCTCACTCCTCTGCAGCATGCATGATTGCACTCCCACCATCCGGGCGCCAGCCCCGTTTAATTTAAACACAGCTAATGAGATCACGCAAAACATAGGTTAACATTTCCCAGCCTGACCTGCGAGCAATTAAAAGCTGGCTTATGGCATGGCGTGGGCAGGTGAGCTTCCCGTTGCACCACCATTTTCATTGCTTGCCTTAGGCACCCACACCTAAAGTCTTTGCCCACGCAAAGAGCTCCCGCTCCCTCTGGAGGGGCAGGTGGAGAGGGGACAAGTCCCCCCAGCCCACCAGGACAGGAGGGCAGCTGCAGATGGGAGCAAGAGCAGCCCACCCACCACCGACACCATGAGCTCAGCATTGGCAAAGGCTTTTGCTGGCACCTGCAAAAACAATCTGCAACTCAGGCTGCCAGCAAAGAGAAAGGTGCCGGAGCTGCAGCATCCGTGCAAGGCAGCAAGCGAGAGGCACAGAGGAAACCCTCCACACCCGTGGGTTATGTTAGACCAGAAATAAAGGTGGAAGGGAACAAAAAGTCCTAGGAGGCCTCTCTGGTGAGTATTAAGTACGAAAATGCTTTGGTCTTGCCAGAGCAAACAGATTCAATAGTGAGATACTTACTTGGCCTGCACTTGTACCACACGATGAGGTACTTGCCAGTTCCAGGGCATGGATCTGCACCAAACAGCCGGCTATTGACGAGAAACTGGCAGCTCCGCCTGTCCTGGCACTCATCCAGCATCTTCTGCAGCCAGGGATGCACACAAGAAACAGAGAAACAAAAGCACTTCAGTATCTCCACCAAAGGGATGGTCAAACGGAGACAAGCTGGAGAATGGCAAGGCCATCCTTGCCTCCCCAGCTGGTCCCAGCACAAGGCAGGCAATGGTGCTCAATGTAGTGGGTATCGCAGGAGCCATGGACTAGGAGAGGACTAAACCTTGCACTGTTTTAAGGAGCGTGATTTCTTTCCCTTTCAGGCACGCAAAAGGAGGCATTTGCACCGGGACAGTCACAGAGAATTTGAAACATTTGCATGCAATTTAATTGTAGTATAAGGCAGCACTGTCCCAAGAAAAGCAGCTTTGAGGACATGAATCAACCTTGACAGTTAAAAGCAGAGAACCAAACTCTACCACCACCATTCTGTTTTAGATTTCTCTGGAGACGCACAATTTCAACCACAGCCTTCAAGCCAGCTCTTGTCTCGATTATATAAAACTTTTGGCAATTGCTGGTATTCCAATAATTAGTAGTTGTGGTGGGAACACTGTTATACAGCCAACCTAGTTTTTAATAGGGCTCACTCCTCTTTCCCCATGACTATCACGTTCCTTTTAGCTAAACTCAGCAAGGCCCTGCGAGTCAGAGGGTCCTCCCACCGCCAGCATTTTGGGTCCTATCCCCTTTTCTGCACTGCTTTTCCTCTTGTGCTCATTCCCCACTTCCCCATTCATAATGCTCATAAAAACTCCATCTCAGAATCCACAGGGGCAAGACATTCTGTCTCCTGCTAGAAAATAGCTTCATTATGGAAGATTAATTATTTCTTTTAGCCCTATGATCCTCTAAAGCAGTAGTGGGGGGAGAGAGTATTATTAAGTGGGGCAGTAATTAAGTTTTAATTTCAGCTGGATGGCTTAGGTGGTATTTATGTACTCCTGTAGAGCCCCTAAAGTGCTAAAATCACCATAATGTTTGCCTGACACACATGAACCCGTCAGAGCATTTTGAGACCACAGAGCGAGGTAATCCACCAGCCTTGCTAAGTCCCCGCGATACAGAGCTGTGAATTCCAGTCCCAAAACAATTAATTTTCACTTGCAAGGAGGCATTGAAAAAATCCTTTCTCAGAAATTCCCCTAGACTCCCCTGGTCTCTTTTGTCTTCTCCTTGTTCCCTTTTCTTACACCTACCTCGATATTTGGGCTTTCCCACAATCTTATCCTTGTGCCATTAAGATTAGGCTGTTACTTCTCTGCCATGTGTCACCCAAAAACCACTTTTTCTCTGCCTCGGTGACTACTCTCTATTTTAGAGTGATCCCTGAATGTAATATATAGAATCTTTAACATTATAACTCTAAATGTCACCCTCCAAACAACAGGAATAACAGCTGTTCCAGTTTCAAGTGCAATTTGAAACTGCCTCATTTGCTGTTGCTCATAACTTCCTAAAGCTTTCACCTTTTGGGCTGACACATGCAAGAATTCGTGCCTGCCTCAAGTCTGACCTTTATTTTAAAGTTCAAACCAAGACAATTCAGGCCTTTTCTAGTGACAAGAGAACATATGCTCTTGTTTTCCACTTAGAAAGGTAATAAAATGCAGGCATCTCGTTTCAAAATACAGGGCTTAGGATGGAAAGGCTGAAAGGTGAACACTGATGCAGGTGCCTGGGAGCATTAGCCCCAACTTGATCATCACGTTAAAATGCATAGAAACAGCATATTCTTTCCTCTAGGCTCATAAGGGTTGACTGCTCACTCAGCATGTGAAATTTAATTTAATGAAAAATCCAATGAGTTGCAAAGGAATTTAAGTGAGATCTCAAAAGGCAAAGAACAACTGGAACAACTCTTGAGTGCTTCACATACAGAGAGAAATCCTCTCCAAATCACTGGAGACCTGAAAGGATTTGCTGGTACTGGGCATCCACAGCTGTGTTTACACCTAAGCCATGCTAAGAATATGGAGCAAAGGGAAAGAAGCAGCACCTCAAATGTTTTCTTTCTCGCAAGGGAAGCTTTCTCCCCTCAAAAGCAACAGGCTCAGGTTTTTGGTCAACAAATCTGTCCATAGCATATGGGCGGGATTTTCAAAAGCCCTCAGTATTGAGTAATAGGTGCTATTAAATCCCGTGGGAAAACCTGGGTTTCAGCAGAGGCTGAGTTAAGCCAACAAGAAGCCTCTTTGAAAACCTCAGCTTCAATGCCTAAGCAGCACTTGTTCATCTGTCCTTAGGCTCAGCACCAGGAGCGAAGGCAATCATTTACCACCCTCAGAGAACGATGAACATGGGCAGCCTTCACATATTGCCACTTTGTCTTGCTCTGCTCCAACTTTTGGCAGCTCTTGCTTATTCCATGTATTACACATAAGTAAAACCTCTTGAGTTTACTTCCTGCAGTATGCAAAGTAACACAGAGCCCTACGGAGAAGTCTGTACCTAAATTAAGGAGTAAAATTCATCTATGCCATTGTGAGACCATAGAAAAAGGAAAGCATTCTTGAGGCTGAATATGTCTTTTACTAATAGGTTTTACTGTTTAGCTACAGTTTCAACTTGATTTGATAATAGCCATGACTCCGAGAAGTTATTTCATGGGAGGAGAGAAATCACTATTTCCTTTTCATTCGCGTAATTCTAACATGCCACCCCCTGAAGGGCAACAATTTTTTGTGAGAATATAAAAAATCATTAAGATTTCTGATTTCCTGCAAACTGTTTGAGTAAAGTCTTAGTCATAATGAAATACATTCATAAAGAGTAAAATAAAAAGTATGTTCAATAGTCAGTGAAATACATCAGGAAAAACTCAAAGAAAATTAGCAATGGTTGACTATGCCATGTTCTTGATTAAAGAACAAAGATGTTACACCAGCCCTAACATTGACTTAAAAACTTGCACATACAATTTTTATGTACCCTTGCATACACAGAAATCTTCTTCCCCACTGCTTTCACATATGTGCTATATACTATATATTTACTTCTTAAACACTGTGCAACACAGCAACTCTACAGAACACACATGACAAGACGATCCCCTACAGATACACTTCCCCTGCAGGTTCAGTGCATCTGGCGTTTACAGGGACTCTTAGAAACCAAGACCTTGGCTTTCTGGTCTTACTCTCAGAAATCATACTTCTGGGCAGTATCAGACCTCTGGCAGATGTCAGATGTCATTTCTGAAGTATTTGCAGATGATCAGCTAGATTGACACCAGGAAAGCTGTGAGTTTACTTGGTAGTGAGGGAATGTCCTGAGTCTACATGGCTTTTGCTTAATGGCTGGAAAAATTTAGGCAATTCGTTCTACGGTTGCCTTGTTTTTCTGGCTGTCACTGTCAGCTGTAACGGTGGGAAAACACAATCACGAAACCAAACATAAAGAGGCCCACAAACAATCTGAACTTGCACAGAAATAGTAGTAGACATGCAGAATCATCCCTAACGGGGATATATAATCAGTTGTTTATGTCATTGCCATCTGGTAGAGCCCTGACTGACACAAAATAAAGTTGCATTGGATTACATTATATTATAAAAATCATTCCAACTGAAGAAGGTGGAGGAGGAATTCCTGTCTGGCATGAAAGGGGAGGGAAGACACATTAATTGCATTGTGCCATTTTATAATTGCGTTCCAGTGGTAAATCAAGCCTGAGGGCTGACAGCCAGTGCTCAGGAGGAAAGTTGCGGCTATTTAAAACCATTCCGTTCTCTGGTTCATGATTGAGCTAAGAAGCTGGAAGATTTAGAGGAGATAAGAGGGCAAGAAATGTGAATTCAAGTAAAACAAACACTAATCTAACCCCTGTGATTTATGCCCTGGATTAATCTCACTGCAGTGACCCAGGTCTTAAAGCAAGGGCAGCCTCAAGCTCAAAACCATGTCTTTCTAGTGGGCATTGCAGATGAAACACATTTCTCGTGCTTATTTTGTTGTGCTCATTAGCTAAGTAATTGCTTGTGCTCATTAGATAACAACCTTTTAAATTTGGAACTGGATGAGAGCTCTACAAGAAGTCTGTCCTCAGCCATTCCCAAGGGTGTGCTCATTTTTATTCTGTCTCTTCAAATCACTCTTCAAGAAGCACTTCCCCTGCACGCTTAAAATAAACCACAACTAAGCTTAACACCTAAGGCAATTAAACTTATCTCAGTTCCTAGTCCCTTGTAATAGTTCATAGATTCAACACACTTAGGGTGAAACTTTGGACCCATAGAAGCCAATGGTGAACTCAGTGGGAACTAGGATTTTGCCACAGGGCTGCTCACTGTATAGCCTCCATCATCAAAGGAACATAAGGATGACCGCAGGGCATGTCAGTCAGGCATGAAATTACACAGAGGAACCCCATTAAATAATTGCCCAAATTGTGTGTTGCTGAGGAGAATAACTCAGAGAGCAAACTGCATGAATGGATCAGAGCTGTGTGCAGTCAAATGAAGATGGGCAGAGATTTGTACTAAGACTTTTACACAAGAAGATAACATTAATTTAAAAAAAATACGATTACGCATTTTTAGTTCAAATTCAGTCCAGGTATAGCCGTTATGGTAGAGTTACACCAACACTTATATTGGTGCACTTCCATGAGTTTTGCAATGGGAAGTAAATACAATGAACAAGGTAGCATGAATTCTCCCCACAAAGCCACACAGCACAATGCATTCATAATGGCTTCATGTCACATTTCATTTTAATTTTGATACTCTTTTATATACCCTTGAATGTTGGTATTACTTTAAAACACATTGTGAACTTAGTACTTTCAACTTATTTACAGGTCTTGTTTCTGATTATCTGAAGATTGCACATTCATCTCTATTCATTCACGCAAATTATTGAAGTCCATGGACAAGAAGATTTTCCAAGAATCAGCAAGAGAGAAGCACAGGCTACGTGAGGAAGTTAAATCCATGTTGATGAGATATAAGTTACCTACCTATGGCTTCATCAAGCAACCTTCCCAGCCTGCCCCACTAGAAAATCATTCAGCTTTGCCCAAATTGCCACATCCAATCTGTGCATCACATGAAGAAGAGATCAAAGGCCCTGAGTCCTGACCGCTGATCTATGGCAGATTTTAGTACTCTCCTAGTTATCTCTTATCACTCTCCCATGGACCTTGCAACGCTCACAGCAGAGTCAGCAGAAGGGAACTATGCCCACAGGTTTGGTGACTCGCATTAACACACCAGACTGTGAAATAAAGAGCTGAAAACTGGACACACATTCCCCTTCACCAGCTCTGCTATGGGAGTAGTAAATGCCAGCAGGGCAGCAGGGCAGGCAGCAGTGGGCTGAGATGTTAAAACACGACAGCAAGGCTGACCAAGGCTCCTCTGGCAGAGCATTGAAAGAGCCTAGAGACAGAGATTCACAAAGAGCAGGAACATGCTCAGCAAATAGAAGGACCCGATAAAAGCTGCATTACAAATATCACCTAATTAACATTACCTACACTTCCTAACAGTAGGAAACTTAATCTATATGCGAGGTCAACTTCAAACGGAGAGGAGGTCTAAGCTGAAGAAATACAAAAGGATGAATAACCAAAATTCATGGGATTAAAGAAAGGGAAAGCTTAAAACACAAAGTGGAAAAAAATCATTGAGAGCAAACCATTACACTGTCAAGTAGGGTCTTAGTGGCAATGATGGAAGCCCCATGACTTGGAAAGTTTAAATTTAGAGTAAACAAAGCATTAGGAGGCTTACACCCTGGGGAGCAGTCCTGCCTCATCAGGGAGACAGGCTGCACTGGCCACCTCTGCCTCCAGTGCCTCTTCTTCTGCAGTACATAATCACACTGTTCCGATGAGCTATTTCAGTCAAGCCAAAGATTTCAAAAACACAGCAATTCAGAGATTATCCATGACCTCTGCATCAAGCAGTTCTTCTATTTGCAAATAATTAGCTGGGGGAGCTGCTTGTCAGAGAGTTATATGTCAGCCTGGGCAAGATTCATGAATGAAGCTGCACTGGTTCTGAGAATTTTAAGAGCAACGTTGGCACCGCAGTAGCCTCCTCTGGACCCTGAGCTCACTGCTCACCATCCTCTGCAAAGTAATTAATATAGTCTGATGAAGCATTGCCCAAACTGCTTTTAAATGTCCATGACATTTCTGAGACTGAAACTTTCCTTGCTCAAACTGTCTGTAAGCTGTGGAGATTTTCTAATACACAGTATGTCAAACAGTGGATTCTCCTCCCAGTGGTACTGATGACCATTATTCTTCTTTTCTATCAATCAGTTTCCTCCCTCTTTCCCCTTGACCATCATCATCTTATAGACATTCAGAGTCATGAGAAATGGTTGGCTTTCTGGGCTGCAAGCACATATGCTAGGTCACATTGAGCTTCTTGTCAACCAACACTCCCGAGTCCTTCTCCTCAGGGCTGCTCTCAATTCATTCTTCACCCAGCCTGTATTTGTGCTTGAGATTGCCCTGACCTGTGTGCAGGACCTTGCACTTGGCCTTGTGGAACTTCGTGAGGTTTGCACGGGCCCACTTCTCAAGCCCGTCCAGGTCCCTCTGGATGACATCCCTTCCCTCCCTCCAGCATGTCGACCACACCACACAGCTTGGTGTCATCAGCAAACTTGCTGAGGGTGCACTCAATCCCACTGCCCTTGTCACCAAAAAAGATGTTAACCAGCACTGGTCCCAATACTGACCCTGAGGAACACCATTCATCACCAGTCTCCACTTGGACATATACTCATTGACCGCAACATATGTCCCACACATCAGTGGGATCGTGCAATATCTTGTGACTGGGCATGGCAGGAGTTCTTGGCCTACCAAGAAAGCTAGAGCAGTTGGATTATTTTCTTCTACTTTGTATTTTACTCTGCCATATTGTTAATCCAGAATACTTGGGGAAAAACCCTCTTCAGAAACTGTAACACGCACACACAAACACACACACACACACACCCTTCCTGCTCCCTCATTTTGTGTTCAACAACTGGCCCATGCTTTGAAAGTCATGCAGCTGCTGGAAAGTTTATCTCATCTTTCCATCACCAAAGAAGTCAGCTCCCCTTTACTTTCCATCACAGAAACCTTCCTGGTAGATGCTAATAAAAAAGGGGGAAGAAGGGCTCAGGGAACCCTGTGGTTAGCATGCAAGGAATCTGCTCCCTTTTGTACCGCTGCCTCACACGCTGACGGAGCTACAGTGGGAGATGGTGGCGGCAAAGGTGTCCGGTATCTCACTTAAAGGATAAAAGGAAATACCACATCAGCAGCACTAGTGATTCTTGTCATCAACGACTGGTTGTCCCGGAGAGTGTTGAAAGAGACTCAGGCCACAGGCCATACCTACGCTCCCTCCCCAAACTAGCTAATCTTTCTAAGGAGAGGCATGACTGGGCTCCAGAGCACTTTCTAAGCACAGCTCCTCTTGGGGAAACATGTCACACGGTAAAACATTGCCCTCTGAAGT